>NW_027061881.1:0-1000 GCF_011386835.1 Chrysemys picta bellii | reverse complement strand
CTTTCTCTTGTTCCCCTCCCACCACCAGGAGTGGTGTGTGTGTTTGTGTGTTGCTGGGGGTGCTCTTCACCTCCCCTTGTGGGAAGTTGACACTGCAAGGGCTGTGCCTCTGTGGACATCAGCAACTCCCACTCCCTGCTGCAGGTACTGCTCTGGCTCACTGTAAATGGGGTGCTAGTGGAAGGGGAAATGGAGCCCCCTGGCACTCACTAAAAGGGAAAGTGGTGGATTCTCCATCTCTTGATGTCATTGAATGAAGACTAGATGCCTTTCTGGAATGTGTGTGCCCAAAGAGTAACTATTGTACTATACAGGAAGCCTATGATATGCAGGGGCTTAGATTAGATGCTCTAAAGGTCTCTTGTGGCCATAAAGTTTACTAATTTTGGAAACACTGAGTGTAGCATTGGGAGCAGCCTCTGATGTTTTACTGTCTAGCCCACTTGCTTCCTAGAATGAAGACGCATTGAGTGGGGTGATCCACAGAGAGTAGCTCAAACCTTCATAGTGTCAGGCCAGCAGCAGGACACTAGCACTTAAGGGTTTGATTGGTGGCAGTGATATCACAAAGGTCTTTTGCAGGACCTCAGCATATTGGTCAAAGGTGTTAGGGAGGTGGTAACCTCAGAGAGAGATGCTGCCATCAGCGAGGCAGGACAGGGGCGCATGGCCAGGGAAACCTCAGAGACCCCTGTGGCTTTGCTTCAGCAAGTCTCCTTCTCGAGGTTTCTCTTGAGGACTGAGAGAGTATTAGGATTCACGTATTTGAGTGAGAGCAGGAGCCTCTTTCGAGTTGTCTCCTTTCCTTTTACTGATTTTACTAGAAAAAAGACATCCCTGTTTAGAAAGTAAGAGCCTCCAAGAGGTTTTGGAACCTGCTCAGTCTGATCCATCTGGTGCCAGCTGAATTCTAGGCATGGAAAACACTAGTTCAAGGTGGCAGAATTTTAATCCCTCCCTGGGATTTTGTCTGGTAGAATCACTGGGCACATTCGGGTTT
>NW_027061880.1:0-1000 GCF_011386835.1 Chrysemys picta bellii | reverse complement strand
GGTGTGGTTTGGAGGTGGAACAGCTGTCAAGGGCACTGAGGGGGAGGTAGCAGGAGCTCATCCCTCAAGGAGGGGGGTTTGCACTGGAGGTTACTAAAAAGGAGAAGACGACTCCATTCTGGGGTTCAGGAGGTGAATTCATCCCTGAGTGGTGGGCAGGTGCTGGGTGGAGATACTGCTGGTTCCAGGTGGCCTTAATTCCCCCTGATTCCTCGGGGCGTTTTAGTCTCGGAAAGAGTCCAACGGAGGGCAACAAAAATGATTAGGGGTCTGGAGCACATGAGTTATGAGGAGAGGCTGAGGGAACTGGGATTGTTTAGTCTCCAGAAGAGAAGAATGAAAGGGGATTTGATAGCAGCCTTCAACTACCTGAAGGGGGGTTCCAAAGAGGATGGAGCTTGGCTGTTCCCAGTGGTGGCAGATGACAGTACAAGGAGCAATGGTCTCAAGTTGCAGTGCGGTAGGTCCAGGTTGGATATTAAGAAAAACTATTTCACTAGGAGGGTGGTGAAACACTGGAATGCGTTACCTAGGGAGGTGGTGGAGTCTCCTTCCTTGGAGGTTTTTAAGGCCCGGCTTGACAAAGCCCTGGCTGGGATGAAGGGGAAATGGAGCCCCCTGGCACTCACTAAAAGGGAAAGTGGTGGATTCTCCATTTCTTGATGTCATTGAATGAAGACTAGATGCCTTTCTGGAATGTGTGTGCCCAAAAAGTAACTATTGTACGATACAGGAAGCCTGTAATATGCAGGGCGTTAGATGAGATGCTCTAAAGGTCTCTTGTGGACATAAAGTCTCCTAATTTTGGAAACACTGAGTGTAGCATTGGGAGCAGCCTCTGATGTTTTACTGTCTAGCCGGCTTGCTTCCTAGAATGAAGACGCATTAAGTGGGTTGATCCACAGAGAGTAGCTCAAACCTTCAAAGTGTCAGGCCAGCAGCAGGACATTAGGATTAGTGTGTGCGTGTGTGTTGCTGGGGGTACTCTTCACCTCCCCTT
>NW_027061879.1:0-1000 GCF_011386835.1 Chrysemys picta bellii | reverse complement strand
TGGAAAACAGTAGTTTAAGATGGCAGAATTTTATTCCATCCCTTGGATTTTGTGCCGTAGAATCACTGGGGACATTAGGGTTTGTCCTTTTTGTTTTACCTTTTCCTCCATCCCTCCTTCCTTTCTCTTCATCTCTTACTTCTTTTGTCCTTTTTCCTTTTCCCCTCCCACCACCAGGAGTGGTGTGTGTGTGTGTGTGTGTGTTGCTGGGGGTGCTCATCACCTCCCCTTGTGGGAAGTTTATCGAAAACTGTGGGGTTGAAATAGTGTTTGGACTCCACTGACACTAGATGCTGCCATCCTGTGGCTTAGCATTAGTGTCTGGGATGACTTGGGGCAAGATCTCAACTTCCCCGCAACCCACTTCACTGCTGCCAGAATCCCTCCTGCCCCCCCTGCTAGAGCCGCTTCCCTGGCCAACCTGGGTGGGGGGTGGAGAACAGTGTTTTTTTCATACATTCATAGATTCTAGGGCTGGAAGGGACCTCGAGAGGTCATCGAGTCCAGTCCCCCGCCCGCATGGCAGGACCATGTAACGGACTTATTAGATAAGGGAAATGCGGTGGACCTAATATACCTGGATTTCAGTAAAGCGTTTGATACTGTACCCCATGAGGAATTATTGGTTAAACTGGAAAACATGGGGATCGATATGAAAATCCAGAGGTGGATAAAGAATTGGTTAATGGGGAGAATGCAGCGGGTCGTATTAAAGGGTGAACTGTCGTGTTGGAGGGAGGTTACTAGTGGAGTGCCTCAAGGTTCGGTTTTGGGACCCATTTTATTTAATCTATTTATAACTGACCTCGGAACCGATTGCAAGAGTGGGCTGATAAAGTTTGCGGATGATACGAAGGTGGGAGGAGTTGCAAATTCGGAGGAGGATAGGGATATTCTGCAGGGAGACTTGAATGAGCTTGTGAATTGGAGTGTCAGAAATAAGATGAAATTTAATAGTGAAAAGTGTAAGGTGATGCACTTGGGGATGACTAATAACAAT
>NW_027061878.1:0-1000 GCF_011386835.1 Chrysemys picta bellii | reverse complement strand
CCCTATCATTAACCCTAACCCCTACCCCTACCCCTCACCCTAACCCACCATAACCCTAACCCAACCCTAACCTAACCCTAACCCAACCCTAACATAACCCTCACCCCTAACCCCTGACCCCGACCCTAACCCCTAAACCCTACCCATACCCCTAACGCAACCCTAACCCTAACCCTAACCCCAACCCCCTAACCCTACCCTAACCCTCACCCTGACCCTAACCCTTGACCCTGACCCTAAACCCCAACCCTAACCCCCTGACCCCTGACCCCGACCCTAAACCCTAACCCCAACCCTAAACCCTAACCTGACCCTAACCCCCTAACCCTACCCTAACCCTGACCCTCACCCTAACCTAACCCTAACCTTCACCCTCACCCTCACCCTCAACCCTAACCCTACCCCTGACCCTACGCCTAACCCTGACCCCTACCCCCTAACCCTAAACCCCAACCCCTAACCCCTAACCCTCACCCTCACCCCTAACCCCTAACCCAACCCCAACCCTACCCCTACGCCTAACCTAACCCTAACCCTAACCCCTGACACTGACCCCCACCCTCCCCCTAATCCTAAACCCTAACCCCTCACCCTCACGCTAACCCTAACCCTACCCTCACCCTAACCCCAACCCTACCCCGACCCTCACCCCCTAACCACAACCTCCTAAACCCTCTAACTCTGACCCCAACCCCAAAACTTACTCTACCCCAACCCCTCCCCCTAACCCCTCCCCTCCCCCTAACCTACCCCAACCCTACCCCAACCCTAAATCCTCACCCTCACCCCCTAACCCTCACCATTAATCTAACCCTGACCCTAAACCCTAACCCGACCCCAACCCTAACCCCTCAACTCTACCCTAACCCTACCCTCACCCTAAACCCTAACCCAAATCTAACCCTAACCCAGCCCCCGCGCCAAACCTAACCCCAACCCTAACCTCTCACCCTCACTCTAATCCACAACCCTCACCCTACAACCGCCACCCTAAATCCTA
>NW_027061877.1:0-1000 GCF_011386835.1 Chrysemys picta bellii | reverse complement strand
ACCCTCAACTCAACCCTACCCCCTGACCATTAACTCTAATCCTCACCCCTAAACTAAAACCTAACCTCATCCACCTCTCCTAGAGACGAGGAGCTGCATCTCCAGGGGCTCCTCACCCCCTTCCCAGGCCAGATACTGCAGGGGAAGGAGCAGAGATCACTTGCTCAGCGGATGGGTGAGGGACTAGAGCCATGCGCAGCTGCTGGGCTCTTTGCTCCCTTCTCCCCCACCTTGTGAAAACAGCAAGGGGAAGGGTGAGACTGCTGGCTTTTGGAAGACTGTACTTTGTATAGGGGGGGACTGGAAATCATCTGAAATCCCAGCACTAGCCAAAAGAATACCCAAAATACAAGTTGGTAATGCTGCATACTAAACGCTGGGGGAACCCGGCTGAATGGACGGAGCCCATATATACGATGAATATGAGGGCTGTTGGGAGGTAATCCACCTCTCTGAATTTCTCCCCCCGTTCCTCCTTTGGTTATTTGCTCAGGAATGGTGATACAGAACCCCCAGTTGCAATGAATGTCTCAGGGTGGGCTGGGCTCTCCCCCAGTAACCAAAGATGCAATCTCCATCCAATAGATCACACTGTGCAGCACCAACACCAAGAGAGCCTGAAACATTTTCTATCCCATCCTGGGCCTCTCAACTTGTCACCAAAGCAAAATCTGCTACTCACATTGTTGCTAAGCAGTTGCTTTCCCCGTCATGCTCAGAGATGGCTGCATATCAGCACTGGGTGACAGATCTCTGTATAAACAGGTACACATGAGCACACAACAGTTTGTGCACAACATCTGTGAAGGAAAACAGGCCATGCAAGCCAATAATTTATTAAACCTTCATTTTGTAAAGCCAGTTACAAATTAAAAAAAGAAAGCAGAAATAAATCTGTAATAGAAATGAGTATGTCAGAACAAGAAGTGAGGGGTGTTAACATTCCCAACTGGGTTCAAGCTGCCTGCAGCTACCCAAGAGCTAGACTATAGCAGTAGGG
>NW_027061876.1:0-1000 GCF_011386835.1 Chrysemys picta bellii | reverse complement strand
CCACCCTAATAAGGCAAAAGCTTGTCCTAGCTGAGTGCAGGACTCCTGGGTTTCTCCGATCTCCCCTCGCAGCCAGTGCTGACCCCAGTGTCCCAGCATGGCACTAAGGGGCCCGGAGCTAGAGGAAGCAGGGTGGGGGCTCAACAGGGAGCCCTCTCCCCTGGCAGGCAGGGCTGGCCCCAAGGTGGCTCTGGGAGAGGAGTCGAGGTAGCTGGGAGCCAGGACTCCTGGGTTCTATCCTGGCTCTGGGAGGGGAGTGGGGTCTAGTGGTTAGAGCGAGGCTGGGCACCAGGACTCCTGGGTTCTATCCCCAGCAGGGGGAAGATGTGGAAAAAAACCCTGAAGGTTTCAGCAGGATTCTTCCCATCTTCGGGGGGGAGGGAATACACAAGGGGCCCCAGCCTCACGGCCGCCCCCCACCCTCCCAGAATACACAGGAAGCCTGATCCCCACCCCAGGATACACAGTCAGACTCCAAAGTCTAAAACATTATTTTCAGTGAGTAGCAATTAAAAACAGACCAGAGAGAGCAACTAACCCTAAACTATATCCGTGTAACCCCCTGCACCCAGGAGTGACTCCAGATTGACCGTGGGTGGGCTGAGATCAGAACCCAGCCCTGCCCCCAGTGCAATCAGGGGTGACTCCGGATAGAGCCCGGAGGGCGCAGAGATCAGAACCCAGCCCTGCCCCCAGTGCAGCCGGGAATGACTCCGGATCGAGCCCGGGGGGCGCACAGATCAGAACCCAGCCCTGCCCCCAGTGCAGCCGGGAATGACTCCGGATCGAGCCCGGGGGGCTGAGATCAGGGTCCGGCCTGTACCTGGCTCGCTCGATGGCTGCAGGGTGCAGGGCAGGGGCGCAGATCCCGGCCTCTCGGGGTCCATCCCGGGAACCTCTGGTCCGGCCCAGCTCCGAATCCTCCAACCAGCCGCTCGCTTCCGATTTCGCCTCTTTCCACCCCAAATGGGAGGGGCAGGAAGCCCCGGCCGCTCCCATT
>NW_027061875.1:0-1000 GCF_011386835.1 Chrysemys picta bellii | reverse complement strand
CTGGATTAGATAAGTTCTTGAGGTCCCTTCCAGCCAGAGCCGTCCCTAGGGTATGGCAAATGGGGGCGACTGCCCCGGGCCCTGCGCTTTGAGGGGCCCCATGCTTTGTGAGGAGGAGACGGGGGGAAGGAGAGCAGGGGTGGGGGTGAGGAGAAGCCCCCCACCAACCAGCTCCTCTCCCCAGTGCTTCCTGCCAGCCAGCAGCCCTGCCGATCAGCGCCTCCCCCTCCTTGACTCCCAGCACCTACTGCTAATCAATTGTTTTGCGGTGTCTGGAGGTGCTAGGAGGGAGGAGCGAGGGTGCAATGTGTGAGGGGGAAGGGCAGAACTGGTGGGGAAGAGGTGGGGTGGGGCCTTGGGTGGATCCGGGTGGGAATACCCCCTGGCAGATAGGCCCAGAGTTTCTATGTCCTGGGCCCCATACCCCCCTAGGACTATGATAAACATCTATTGAAAGCTTTGGGATTTACTAGTTTTTGGCTCATAACTGGTAAAATAAAAAAATATATTCTAGTAATCGCCTAGCTATTGAACAAGACCCTAACAAATTTAGAATTCATTTTGGAAATTCTTGGCTGCTTTTCTTTCTGTGTAATACACATCGGATAATTCCTTTTTGGTGCGCCAGCATTATTGGTTTTAGCACGCTTTTGTGGGAATGGCACACTTGTATTGGTAAAATATGCATTCGTGCTATGGTTTAACTTGCAATACTAAAAGCTAATTAATTTTACAGCATGTACTTGTGACTGTAAGAGCATCCCAGTGCCAGATAGCAAAGGGCTCTCTGGTATTTAACAGTAAATCTCAGCTGGCCTGACCAGCTCAATGCACCTCACACTGTTGCCATGATATTCATTTAAAAGTTGTCTTGTAATCTATCATTTGAAAACTAATAACACATTGGTTGTTGATATCACTGGGAAATGTATGTAATAACATTGTGTGTGAAAGTATGGATGCTCTAATACTGTGTTTTTTTTTTTTTTTCCCATAGATT
>NW_027061874.1:0-1000 GCF_011386835.1 Chrysemys picta bellii | reverse complement strand
TGGGCACCTCCCAGGCTGTGATGCGTCTCCCTCCGCTCCACTCCACCAACAGCCAACAACCGAATGTAAACCGAGCCCTTTGTCTCCGAGCGCTGGCTTCTGATTGGCTCTGGTGGTCGCTCCCCGCGTGTTCCGTCTCCGCCTGGCATTCCGGGCATTCTGGGAAGCGGGATCCTGAGCTCCGCAGCCATTGCAGTGGTGGATCAATGTACAGGGGGCCCATGCCCAGGTGCCTCGGGCAACTTGGGGGACCCTGGGAAAATCTCATGATGCTCGGGCAGGATGATTTCGCTGCTACCTCCCTCTTCTGCTTGTTTTCTTTGCTGCTGCCCATGACTTCTCACCATCACTGGTGACGGGCCCCCTCTGCATCCTCCCAGGCCTGTCCGGGCAGCCAGGGCTAGGTGGCGAAGGAAGATGGGGAGTATTGCCTCCTGTGGTGTCTCCTCCAGCCCCAAGCTGCGTGGGAATCAGTAGTGGTGGACTTGGGGGGGCCGGGGGCCAGGGCCAACCCACTTATTGAAGGGGATAGAATCATAGAATCATAGCATATCAGGGTTGGAAGGGACCTCAGGAGGGATGGCCCTTGCCCATCCACTTTTCATCAGGGCTGACCCTACTCCCTCCCCCCCGAAGCCCCACCCCCCCAGCCAGGCCAGCGTAGAGCCTGGCCAGGGACCCCGGGGTGCTGTGGGGAGCTGGGGTGGGCCTTCCACCTGCCCAGGGTGCAGGGGGGCTGAGAGCATCCCCTGCCCTGTGTCCCCATCTCCCGGGCTCCCTGCTTGCCCACGGCAGGTGGCAGATCTGCAACTCCGCGTCTTCTCACAGCTGCCTGCACAGCTCTCCCTGACCCGGAGCACAAGGGCAGCTGTGAGGAGCCACAGGGTCGTGGACCCTCCACCTGCCCTGGGCGGGGGCTCCGGGGCGAGGTGACACCGGCAGGGACCTGCTTTCGCCCAACCCCGGTGTGTGTGTGGGGGACTCCCCAGCCCTGCTCCGG
>NW_027061873.1:0-1000 GCF_011386835.1 Chrysemys picta bellii | reverse complement strand
GCAGATCGAGGAACGTGATCGTTCCCCTTTATTCGACATTGGTGAGGCCTCATCTGGAATACTGTGTCCAGTTTTGGGCCCCACACTACAAGAAGGATGTGGAAAAATTGGAAAGAGTCCAGCGGAGGGCAACAAAAATGATTAGGGGTCTGGAGCATATGACTTATGAGGAGAGGCTGAGAGAACTGGGATTGTTTAGTCTCCAGAAGAGAAGAATGAGGGGGGATTTGATAGCAGCCTTCAACTACCTGAAGGGGGGTTCCAAAGAGGATGGAGCTCGGCTGTTCTCAGTGGTGGCAGATGACAGAACAAGGAGCAATGGTCTCAAGTTGCAGTGGGGGAGGTCCAGGTTGGATATCAGGAAAAACTATTTCACTAGGAGGGTGGTGAAACACTGGAATGCGTTACCTAGTGAGGTGGTGGAGTCTCCTTCCTTGGAGGTTTTTAAGGCCCGGCTTGACAAAGCCCTGGCTGGGATGATTTAGCTGGGAATTGGTCCTGCTTTGAGCAGGGGGTTGGACTAGATGACCTCTTGAGGTCCCTTCCAACTCTGATATTCTATGATTCTATGATTCTATGAGAGGATTAGCAAAGATTTGGAATACAAATGGTGGAAGATATTGGTGGGAACCTTCCCCCGACAACAGGGATCTTTACTCTGGCTTTACATCCAATTGTGGTGATTTTGGTGTTTCAGATAGTGGGGGATGTTTTGTTCCTGATGCTGACATGCAGGATTTGAAGGAAGATTGATCCGTTGCATTTGCAAACCATGGGTACTACCAGAAGGAAACTATATGAGGTTGGGTTTATTCCAAGGCAAAATCAGTAGTGAAAACAGAGTACCAGCGAGAAGATTATTGGTCGATCTCGGTCGAGAGCCTTGAGCCAATGCTGGGCCCCGCTAGTAACCCACTGAACTCATTGTCTGTGTGTGCAGATCTTAATACACCTCTACCTCGATAAAATGCTACCCGATATAACACGACTTCAGCTATAA
>NW_027061872.1:0-1000 GCF_011386835.1 Chrysemys picta bellii | reverse complement strand
CGCGGTAAGGCAGTGCTCCGGGTGGGCAGGGCTGCGCACTCTGGTGGATCAAAGCAAGTTCGATATAACGCGGTTTCACCTATAACACGGTAAGATTTTTTGGCTCCCGAGGTTTAAACTCTGAGAGGCAAGGCCAAATAACCATTTGCAGTTATTACTTTCAGAATAGGAGGTTGGGACAAGAAGTGAATCTATTGTGAGAGTAGGAGTGTTTGGATGGTCACCCCTGGTCTTGAGCACCTCTGATACATTTGTGACAGGTTCGATCACAGAACCCCCCCTAGGAGCTGCCACCCAATGTGCCAAGACTACTTCTGCCTCCTGTTTTCCCTGCCACCTCGGGACCCCAGCACCCTGTCTTGCTTAGCCAGACACTCCCGTCTGCTCCAACAAAGACCCAGGGTCTGAATTACTTGCCCCAAAGCTGCAGGTTTACCTGAAAACAGCTCACAGAAGTGTGCTTGTCTTTAGCACTCAGATGCCCAACTCCCAATGGGGTCTAAACCCAAATAAATCCCTTTTACCCTGTATAAAGCTTATGCAGGGTAAACTCATAAACTGTTCGCCCTCTATAACACTGATAGAGAGATATGCACAGTTGTTTGCTCCCCCAGGTATTAAATACATACTCTGAGTTAATTAATAAGTAAAGAGTGATTTTATTACATACAGAAAGTAGGATTTAAGTGGTTCCAAGTAGTAACAGACAGAACAAAGTAAGTCACCAAGCAAAATAAAATAAAATGCGCAAATCTATGTCTAATCAAACTGAATACAGATAAGATCCTCACCAGTTCCAGAATGCTCCCTTTTACAGACTAATCTCCTTTTAGCCTGGGTCCAGCAATCACTCACACCCCTTTGTTCCAGTTTCTTCCAAGTATCCTGGGGGGTGGAGAGGCTCTCTCTTTAGCCAGCTGAAGCTAAAATGGAGGGGTCTCCCAGGGGGTTAAATAGACTCTCTCTTGTGGGTGGAGACCCCCTTCTCACTCCTATGCAA
>NW_027061871.1:0-1000 GCF_011386835.1 Chrysemys picta bellii | reverse complement strand
AGTCCAGCTCCAAGATGGAGTTCTGGAGTCACCTGGGCAAGTCACATGTCCATGCATGACTCACAGTCTTTATAGGCAGAAGCCATTGTCCACATGGTATCTTGAATGTCTCCAGGAAGACTTCTTATTTGGATTGGAGCCTTCCAAGATGCATTGTTCCCCAAGTGCTCCCTGATCGGGTACTTAACCTTGCGAATTCCTTCCTAAAGAAGCCGACCAAATGCCTCACAAAGCTTACTTAGAAATCAAGCCAGTACACAGCCAATATTCTCAACCTCAAGTACAAAATGATCTATGTGTACCAATCGGATGAATAGATATAGTAGACCATAACCTTTACAGAGATATGTTACATGGCACAGACAGCACACAACATATTCCAGTTATGTCATATTCCCATAAAGTATTATCGGGTACAGCGTCACAACATTTGATATGGAAGTTTTATTATTGTTGTGACTAGAAATATTTTGATAAGAAATGAATAGTTGTGCTGAAAGTAGGAGAATTGGTGACCCATTAAGGAATTCACTATAGATTATGTGCTTTGTTTAAAGTTAGCTATAAAAGATTAGGCAAAAGAATTTGCTTTGCAGCAGTCCACGGAAGCTGTCTTTGGGCAAGGATGGATGCCTTGGAACCATTTCAGACTTTTTAGGCAAATATAAATGTTTTTAAATGCTCTAAACCCTACTGTGACTGTGACTGTGTGTGTGTGTGTGTGTGTGTGATGCCAATTATTTATCCGACGCATGAGCTGTGCCCCCTGTATCGATTCCTGACACCTCCTGGAGAGAAACAGTAAAGTTACCACCGCTTTGGGATCTGAAAACCCTGAGTAACAGCGGCACAGTGGGTCATATGCCACTGCTCCCTGATTTCTGCGAGGGCCGAGCTGCCCATGGCTTACTCTGCTCCATCTGCTGGAGGAGGGGGGGGGGGCTCTGTCATTCCCAGGCTGCACCTCCCCCTCACTGGAATGTTTCCAGCTCGCTCGGCC
>NW_027061870.1:0-1000 GCF_011386835.1 Chrysemys picta bellii | reverse complement strand
TCCTTTTCCCTGTAAAGGGTTAAGAAGCTCAGGTAACCTGGCTGGCATCTGACCTAAAGGACCAATAAGGGGACAAGATACTTTCAAATCTTGGGGGGGGGGGGGGAAGGCTTTTGTTTGTGTTCTTTGTTTGGGAGTGTGTTCGTTCTCGGGACTGAGAGGGACCAGACATCAATCCAGGTTCTCCACATCTTTCTAAACAAGTCTCTCCTATTTCAAACTTGTAAGTAAATAGCCAGGCAAGGCGTGTTAGTTTTCCTTTGTTTTCTCAACTTGTAAATGTACCTTTTACTAGAGTGTTTATCTTTGTTTGCTGTACTTTGAACCTGAGACTAGAGGGGAGTCCTCTGAGCTCTTTAAGTTTGATTACCCTGTAAGGTTAATTTCCATACTGATTTTACAGAGATGATTTTTACCTTTTTTTCTTTAATTAAAAGCTTTCTTTTTAAAACCTGATTGATTTTTCCTTGTTTTAAGATCCAAGGGGTTTGGATCTTGATTCACCAGGAGTTGGTGGGAGGAAGGAGGGGGAATGGTTAATTTCTCCCTGTTGTAAATCCCAGGGGGGTTGGAACTGTATTCACCAGGAGTTGGTGGGAGGAAGGAGGGGGAATGGTTAATTTCTCCTTGTTTTAAAATCCAAGGGGTTTGGATCTGTATTCACCAGGGAATTGGTGAAGGTTTTTCAAGGCTTCCCAGGGAGGGAAAAATTGAAATGGTGGCAGCGGAACCAGAGCTAACCTGGTAGTTAAGCTTAGAAGTTTTCATGCAGGCCCCTACATTTGTACCCTAAAGTTCAAAGTGGGGATCCAGCCTTGACAAGGTGTAAGTCTCAAAGATAAGAGATGGAAACAATCTATTAGATCCAGTTACTCTAAAAGATCTGTGTGTGTGTGTGTGTGTGTGTGTGTATTTACAATGAGCCCTTCAACGTGGCACCTGGACCTGGTCATATCCAGCTCTCCCTACTACCCACCCCCTTAACCTGGATTATTGGTGC
>NW_027061869.1:0-1000 GCF_011386835.1 Chrysemys picta bellii | reverse complement strand
ACACAGGTTCTCTCAGGCCATTTCCCACCACCTAGGTAGCACAAGTGGCCTTTGCAAATAAGATAATTCAGCCCTCTATTTTCGGCTCTGAAATTTATGTTCATATTTTAACACTTTTCTACAGAGAGAAGAAAAGCATTCAGAGAAGTTCTTTCCAAGTTAAAATTACAGAAGTATGAAAGCAGAAAGCTCAGGATGAATGATGTCCTGGAAATCAACTCAGGAAGTTTAAAGGACTGGACTCCTCGAAAATTAAGAGATTTACCATGGCATTTCCTGAGGAAGGTCATGGCTTTGAATGTGACAGCCAGAAGCACAAGCTTTAGGTGTGGGGCACCTCATGATCAAGGAACCAGGGTGGATGAGGAGGAACAAGGTATCGATGAACAAATTTTCTTTTTTAGTGACTCTGACACTAAAGTCTCTGTGAATCCACTTGATCTTCTCTGTGCCGTTCTGCTTTGTTCGGACAGTTTCCTACAGCAGGAGATCCTGTCCAAAATGTCCATGTGCCAGTTTGCCCTCCCTCTGCTGTTACCTTCTCTCGACACCCCCAAGTGCACCCTAATGCTGTGGGCCATGAGGGACATTGTGAGGAAGTGGAGGCCGCACTCCCTGGCAGAGAGCAGAGGGTTCAGAGAGGAGAGCCTGGTGCTCACAGCAATGCCAACCATTTCCTTTGTGCGGATGGGGAGCTGCAGCTTCTCCAAGTCCAAACTCCTCAATGAGGTTCTCAGCCCCTCCCAGCAGCACCACGATTTCTTTATCCATCAGGGTTTGTCATCTGGGAACGTCCCTCGTGAAATCGCAGATGGGTTGATAGAAATTTCCTGGTTTTTCCCTGCTGGGAGGAAGAATTTGGATCTTTTCTCAGAACCTGTGGCAGTTACAAATCTACGTGGAGACATTGAATCGCACTGGCTGCAGTTTAGCTTTTTAACAGAGGTCTCCTCAGCTGTGTTCATATTTGCTGAAAACATCACTGAAAGGGAGTACACTC
>NW_027061868.1:0-1000 GCF_011386835.1 Chrysemys picta bellii | reverse complement strand
CCTGAGTGGGTTGAAATTAACCATGTCGGGCCTTTAGAGAATAACCAAATGATCCAATCTTAGCTTTTAAGTACTATTCTATAAAATATTCAAATGTCACTGAACTGCTAAATGAGTCAATCATTAAAAACAAAATAAACTGTACCCAGTGAGCTCTTGTAAAGCTGTTGTTTCAAATTATCAATTAGATTAATCATATAAAAGTTACAATTCATGCATTTAGTGTTTATAGAGCTATCAACTGCATTAGTAAACTCTGACTTTATCACAAATCTTATTTTCTGGATATCTACTCTTAGTAATTCTAAACAAATTAGCTCTCACCTCAGCCAACAGCCTTTTTGCAAGTACTACAGTGCGGTTACTGTTGTACTGGAGAAATTGCAAGAAAGGCAGAAGTGAATGATAAGAGGCACTTTCTTCTGTTTACCTACTCCTTTGTTGAAAAGGAATAAAGGTAACAAAGGTCTACAAGATTAGTGTAGCCTGGGAAAAAGCACCGTCAAATAAACACAGTCGTACTGTGCCAGGTCACGCTCGACCACATTTAGCCAGTTTCTTTAAACAACTGCACTGGCTTGCCTCCATTCAGGTCAGGATCTAGTTTAGTTCATCACTGCTCTCTTTATCACCAATTCCTGATCTCACTAATTGACTTCAGTGGAGTTACTCGGGATTTACACTACTGCAACTGAGGCTATAGCGCTTCACTGTAGATGCTAGGTACATAAATGGGAAAAGCCCTTCCCGTCAGTGTAGGTAATCCACCTCCCCCCGAGGCGGAAGATAGATCAACAGAAGAATTCTTCCATCAACGTCGCACTGTCTACACAGGGTGACTTAGGTCAGCTTAACAACACTGCTCAAGGTCGTGGATTTTTCAATCCCCAGACCAATGTAGTTAAACTAAATTAATTTTCTAGTGTAGACCAGGCCTGAGATCAGAATCTGGCTTGCTGTGTCTGCCCTTAGCAGAAGAGATTTGCATATTGTGCCAAGA
>NW_027061867.1:0-1000 GCF_011386835.1 Chrysemys picta bellii | reverse complement strand
AACAAATTGATGTGGCCGCATGGCTTTGCTAGTGGGTGGACGGCGCTCTTCCATGGCTGAGTCTGCATGCAGCTCGAGGGCAGCCCTCTGTTCTGCACGGGGGGCAGAGATCACTGCTGGAGCTTGGCAAATAAATAATCAGCTAGCAGTAATCAGTCCCAGTACTAATCATCCTGGAATCTCCCAGAGACTGGAATGACAGGAGACAGTGTTCCTGAATCAGGACCAATTTGGTAAATGCTGGATCTCCGTGAGGTCCTTCCATCCCCAGTGTGAACACAATACTTACAAGCCCTGATACAAACACTAGACCCGGGTGACGGTCAGACCCCTGTATTTCTAAGGCTCTCCAGCACTGGTGGAGGTGATGATGCCCCCAGAGCCTGTATTTCTCTGGGAACCTCTGGCTGCTGGAAGAGGAAGGGCAGTTTCTATTTCTCTCCACTACACACTGCTCTCCCTTCTCTTTCTTACCCTTGTAGTGAAGTCATTGCTTGGAGCAGGCAGAACAATACAACACTAGGGATGACTGACTAGCCCAATACCTGGGTTGGAATGGGAGTCCTATTTCTGGATCCTAGAGCCTGGTTCTCATTACACTAAGGCCTCTTTCCACTGCTCTGGCAGGTACATCTCTCTCAGGAACCATAAGGAGGAATGGGGAGGGAGTAAAATGGGGCCTAGGTGTGGCCACGCCTCTGCACCCAGAAGTGTGCAAAGGAGACACCCCCACACACACTCTGGGCCCAGCTGGTGCCTCTCCACAATAGGGCCCTGCTCTTGGAGAGTCCGTAGGCATTACTGTACTAAAAATCTTAAATAACAGCTAGAGACTTACATTGTTTCTAAATGAAAGCTTAGATGCTGCAGAACAAAAAGGCATTAAAAAAAAGAAGCCAATATGCCAGGCCACCGCGGCCCATCCCACGCTGAGCCCTGGTTTAGTCCAGTCTAGTTTTAAATGTCTTTAGCCAACGTTTCTCAAACAGTGGGTCTTGAC
>NW_027061866.1:0-1000 GCF_011386835.1 Chrysemys picta bellii | reverse complement strand
GGACAAAGGATGGAACTGCCGAGCCCAGGCAGAAGTGGGACGCAGACAGAAGAGAAAGGGGAGGATGTCATGCAGCCAGGGCTCCTGAGGACTTGTTCCCTCTGCTTCCCCTGCCCCAGAGCTCAGCATCATCTGCACCATGCGTCCAACGTGCATCCACCAGCATCAATGGGAATCTGTCCTTCTCCCAGTCTGGCTAACATTTCAGCTCCTCCCTTACACGCAGAGCAGAGACAATAAACACAGCTTGGGCTAAAAATGCCCTGGCCTTGCAACAGCTGGTCAGCTCCAACTTAAAGGCTGGCTAAAGACATACTCTTGCCAAATAATCCATTTCACTGGATCCCATAAGTATTTAATGATGGTATTTTATTACAGATCATCTGGCGGGGCTGGCCCAAGGAGGCACTACAGGAATTCACAGGGCCTCATAATGCATTAACCAATGAGACGAATTACAGCATATTAAAGTCCATTTACAAATACAGCAGCAATGTCTATTATTAATGTAACAAGCCCCTAATAAGCAGCGACAGGTCAGTCCTGTTAGAAACAGTGGCAGGCAAACCCTGGATCTGGATTTTGCATTTGGCCGGGAGGTTCCAGCTGCAAACAGCAGCCCCATTGCTGGAGCAGGAGATTTGGCCTGACTCTGGTCCCATTGCCAAGGAAGGGAACCGAGCTGGCCCATAAGTTGTAAGCATGTGCAGGGTCCCCAAGCCGCCCTTATGCTTAAGGTCCTCTCTGATCAATGCACTCACAGGGAGACAGACCCATCCACAGCAAGTGTCACTAATTATACTAGCGAATGCCCCTGCCCCGCCTGTTTGCTGAGGTGACACATCACATCTCTTTTACAAAGCGAGACCCAGGCACAAAGAGACACTTGCCGCAGGTCAGAGACAGGGCATGGCCATGGCACCCAGGAGCACTATGGTAGCAACAGACCTTCTCCACATCGCCGTCACCAGGGTCAACGTCCTTTGTTTGTCTCGACTCA
>NW_027061865.1:0-1000 GCF_011386835.1 Chrysemys picta bellii | reverse complement strand
TGCAAATAAGCGATGGTCACATAAACACCACCCAATACCGGAAACCTACTGACCGCTATACTTACCTACATGCCTCCAGCTTTCATCCAGACCACATTACACGATCCGTTGTCTACAGCCAAGCTCTAAGATACAACTGCATTTGCGCCAATCCCTCAGACAGAGACAAACACCTACAGAAACTCTATCAAGCATTCTTAAAACTACAACACCTACCTGCTGAAGTGAAGAAACAGATTGACAGAGCCAGAAGGGTACCCAGAAGTCACCTACTATAGGACAGGCCCAACAAAGAAAGTAACAGAACGTCACTAGCCGTCACCTTCAGCCCCCAACTAAAACCTCTCCAGCGCATCAACAAGGATCTGCAACCTATCCTGAAGGATGATCCCTCACTCTCACAGACCTTGGGAGACAGTCCAGTCCTCGCTTACAGACAGCCCCCCAACCTGAAGCAAATACTCACCAGCAACTACACACCACACAACAAAAAACACGAACCCAGGAACATATCACTGCAACAAACCCTGTTGCCAACTTTGTCCGCATATCTATTCAAGGGACACCATCATAGGACCTAACCACATCAGCCACACCATCAGGGGCTCGTTCACCTGCACATCTACCAATGTGATATATGCCACCATGTGCCAGCAATGCCCCTCTGCCATGTACATTGGCCAAACCGCAGAGTCTCTACACAAAAGAATAAATGGACACAAATCAAATGTCAAGAATTATAACATTCAAAAACCAGTAGGAGAGCACGTCAATCTCCCTGGACACTCAATAACAGACTTAAAAGTGGCAATTCTTCAACAAAAAAACTTCAAAAACAGACTCCAATGAAAAACTGCAGAACTGGAATTAATTTGCAAACTGGACACTATCAAATTAGGCCTGAATAAAGACTGGGAGTGGATGGGTCACTACAAAAACCAATTTCCCCCTACTGTAACTCACACCTTCTTGTCAACTGTTTGAAAAGGGCCACCCTGAT
>NW_027061864.1:0-1000 GCF_011386835.1 Chrysemys picta bellii | reverse complement strand
TACATTGGCCTCGTTACCACTATAAAATTGATTTTTCCTCCCTTGGTATCCTAACTGTTGAGAATAGCCCACTTCCACTTTAATTGAATTGTCTTGTTAGCACTGACCCCCCCACTTGGTCAGGCAGCTCCCATCTTTTCATGTACTGTGTATATATACTTGCCTACTGTATTTTCCACTCCATGCATCTGATGAAGTGGGTTTTAGCCCATGAAAGCTTATGCCCAAATACATTTTTTAGTCTCTAAGGTGCCACAAGTACTCCTTGTTGTTTTTTTTAAAGACCCATGTATACTTAAAGACACAGCAGCTCATTTTTACAAAAGCAAGAAATATGTTTCAAATGCGAGGAGTACAGTTTGTTACACGTATTTAATTGCTGATAGGAAGATGGAACAAGCAAGCTGGATTTCTAGTAACACCATGAAAGCACCAAAGAAATATTCACATTTTAACAGGTAAGTGAGGCACTCGGAGCCCTTTATCCGATAGATTCCTCATGGGAAGTTAGGGTGAACTGAAACACTTCTTCAAAAGCATCCAGAAAAGGCTCAGTGATTTCATCAACTGTGACATGTCTCTGGAGTTCTTCGCTCAGGGAGGTGACACCCATCCCTTCAAGTCCACAAGGAACAATGTGATCAAACCACGTAAGATCTGTGCAGCAGTTCAGCGCCAGCCCATGAGAGGTTATATGCCTTCCACAATGGACACCTGAAAAGCAAAACATACATGTCACCTCGTTCAGTGCTATGTACCACACACCACCCCTCCCCCAAAGTCATCTTAAATGTCAGATTCCAAGGCCAGAAGGGACCATCGTGATCATCTAGCCTGACTTGTATAACACAAGCTACAGAACTTCCCCCAAATAACCCCTAGAGCAGATCTTTCAGAAAAACATCCAATCCTGATTTAAAAATCACCAGTGATGGGCAGTCCGCTACAGCCCTTGGCAAGTTGTTCCAATGGTTAAATATCCCCTTCACACTAAGACTCC
>NW_027061863.1:0-1000 GCF_011386835.1 Chrysemys picta bellii | reverse complement strand
AATCCACCTTACCACATAAGTTGTCCAGCTGATGAGGCACCAATGCTGTAGTGCTTATCAGCAGTGAGGGCGCTGAGACCATAGCCTATCACGTTCACCAATACGGTCTCAATGTTTCCTTGTACTCCCCCACCATCTGTTATCTCATCTTACACTTCAACTGTAAGTTCTTTGGGGGCAGAGACCTGCCTGTCTGCACTGTATTTGTGACTGAGGTTCCCAGGCTCTATTAGAATGCAAATCTAGCCCAGGGCACTGGGTTCATTGTTATTGCAGAGACATGCAGGCATGGTGTGCAGTCCCTCATGAGGAAGTGAAATTCTTGTAAATATCTTCTTGTTAACTTGGCAAATCCTGCCTATTAGCAGGATTGGCTCTGGTAGCGAATGAGGACAAAGGACAGCATGATGTGCATGTTCACAGTCATACATAGTAGATCCCTGATTTTCCCGCTTTGCACTGCACAACAGGAGAGCTGGGATTCTACACTACTGTACTGTGACCATTGTTTTTAGAGAATCATAGAGCTTTTCAGTAGCAGAAAATTTCCAGGAATTATTAAGGCCCACGTCCTGAAAGATTTACACATGTGCACAATTTTAGTCAGAGGAGTAATCCAATGAGATTACACACGTGAGTAATGGTACACACGTGCAGAAATCTTTCCAGGACTGAGGCATAAAAATGTAGTTCCAGTGATTTACAAGTAATCCCTAAGATTATTAGAATTGAGATTAGCGTGCGGGAGGATCTCTATTATTTCAGTATGTGGACTGCCTTTAGCCACGCTCCATGTATAATCAGGTCACACTCTACCTGCTATTTTCCATGGATCTTTCACACAGCAGCACATGAAAGGAGAAGCAGTTTAATAAAGGCTACGCTACGGCCTTGTCTCTGTTAGAAAAGGATCTGCCAGTGTAACTATACCAGCAAACCATCTTAGTGGAGGTGCCGTTTGTACCAGGAAGAGTGCATTTGCTGGTATAATTTATATCAG
>NW_027061862.1:0-1000 GCF_011386835.1 Chrysemys picta bellii | reverse complement strand
ATCAGCTTAACTTGCAGCAAGGGAGAGTTAGGTTAGATCTTAGGAAAAACTATCCAACTATAAGGATGGTTAAGCACTGGAACAGGCTTCCAAGGGAGGTTGTGGAATCCCCATCACTGGAGGTTTTTAAGAACAGGTTCGACAAACACCTGTCAGGGATCATCGACCTGCCTCAGTGCAGGGAGCTGGAGTAGAGGACATTTTGAGGTCCCTTCCAGCCCTACATTTTTACAATTCTGTGTCCCAGGCTAGCTCTGTAACCACTGGACCATCCTTCCTCTAGTACTTGTTGTAAAGTGCCAAGCATACAATATAATAATAAAATACAATGAGCGGAGAGTGTGGGTGATTAAAAAAGCATTATATACAGGGACAGATTTTCACCTTACACACCCCTAGGCACAGCATCTTTAGTGCCCCCCCTGCCTACAGCTGACCTTTGTGTTGCACACCGTTTTAGAGAGGTCAGGTGCCCCTAGAACGCAGGCACCCCTAGGCACGTGTCTACTGTGCCTAACTGGAAATCTGGCCCTGACTACATATGACTATTTGTCGCTAAGTATAGAAGGAAGTTAGATTACTGGGAAGGGAAAGGGATCCTTCTACCCAAAGGACAACCAAGAACATGTCTGCACTAGTGCTTGCACATCAGGTTTACTTTATCGCTGGGCTTTTGAGTTGTTGCTAACCACAAGGATAATCTTTCAACATTTAAATCTATATATTTTAACAGACCTATCATTTCCAGCACAATCTCTTATGAAACTACTTTAGGGTCTGGAGATTAAAAACTGTCCAATTGCTGAGAAATTATGGGTGGCATAAAGTGCTGTCAACAGCCAGTAAATGGTACTAAAATGATCTTCTTAGCATGCATGGATGGATGCACTGAGGGCAGCAGTGCCTGTAAAAGAGAGAAACTCCCTTGCATTGTGCATTTAGGGCTTAAACTGTGAGTTTTGCAAAGGAAAGATTGCTGTTTGCTTCTAAAATAAGATGC
>NW_027061861.1:0-1000 GCF_011386835.1 Chrysemys picta bellii | reverse complement strand
AAACCCAGGGTTTTCAGTTTAATCTTTGGGGGGACCATTCTGTGTGACAGTTGTTTGTGTTTCTCCCTGATGCACAGCCACCTTTCTTGATTTTAATTCCCTGTACCTGTACATCATGTTGTCACTCGGCCCGCCCTCCCTCCCTCCTTCCCCTGGTCCGTCAGATACTTGTTTCGCGCCTTTTTTCAGACCAGGCGCCATAGCTAGCACTGGGATCATGGAGCCCGCTCAGATCACCGTGGCAATTATGAGCACTATGAACACCACACGCATTGTCCTGGAGTATATGCAGAGCCAGGACATGCCAAAGCGAAACCCGGACCAGCCGAGGAGGCGATTGCAGTGCGGCGAAGAGAGTGATGAGGAAATTGACATGGACATAGACCTCTCACAAGGCACAGGCCCCAGCAATGTGGAAATCATGGTGTTACTGGGGCAGGTTCATGGCGTGGAACGCCGATTCTGGGCCCGGGAAACAAGCACAGACTGGTGGGACCACATCGTGCTGCAGGTGTGGGACGATTCCCAGTGGCTGCGAAACTTTCGCATGCGTAAGGGCACTTTCATGGAACTTTGTGACTTGCTTTCCCCTGCCCTGAAACGCCAGAATACCAAGATGAGAGCAGCCCTCACAGTTGAGAAGCGAGTGGCGATAACCCTGTGGAAGCTTGCAACGCCAGATAGCTACCGGTCAGTCGGGAATCAATTTGGAGTGGGCAAATCTACAGTGGGGGCTGCTGTGATCCAAGTTTCCAGGGCAATGAAAGACCTGGTGATATCAAGGGTAGTGACTCTGGGCAACGTGCAGGCAATAGTGGATGGTTTTGCTGAAATGGGATTCCCAAACTGTGGTGGGGCCATAGACGGAACCCATATCCCTATCTTGGCACCGGAGCACCAAGCCACCGAGTACATAAACCGCAAGGGGTACTTTTCAATGCTGCTGCAAGCCTGGTGGACGTTTCACCAACATCAACGTGGGATGGCCGGGAAAGGTACA
>NW_027061860.1:0-1000 GCF_011386835.1 Chrysemys picta bellii | reverse complement strand
AAACGCGTTGTGACCAGAAACTTTTTTAGTCCGCGCAGGTCCAAAATGGGACGGAGGCCCCCTTTTGCCTTGGGAATCAGGAAATACCTGGAGTAGAATCCTTTTCCCCTTAGGTCTGGTGGGACCTCTTCCACCGCTCCCACTGCGAGGAGGGTCTGCACCTCCTGCATGAGAAGTTGCTCGTGAGAGGGGTCCCTGAAGAGGGACGGGGAAGGGGGATGGAAGGGAGGGGGCCAGGAAAACTGGAGGGTATAGCCCACCTTTATTGTGCGCAGGACCCAGCGGTCCGATGTTATGCGTGACCATACACGGTAGAAATGGGACAGGCGGTCCTTGAAACCTAGAGGTGGATCCGGAATGGGATGTGGTACGCTGTCCTCGAGCGTAACTTCAAAAGCCTGGTTTATTCCCTGGCTGCGGCTTGCCCTGGCCATGACCTTGGCCTCGGTTAGGCGTATTGTTACGTCTTCGCCTATTATCCCTGCCACGATGGCGGTACGGTTCGTGCCAAGGGCGAGGGTGGTACTGCCTCTGTGATGGTTGAGGCTTAAAGGGCTTCCGCTGTGTCACTGGGGTATGCATCCCTAACGACTTTAGGGTCGCTCGCGAGTCCTTGAGGCTATGTAGCCTGGCATCCGTTTGGTCTGAAAACAAGCCTGACCCTTCAAACGGAAGGTCCTGCAGGGTGGTCTGCACCTCTGGCGGAAGGCCTGAAGCCAGTAACCATGCCGAGCGCCTCATCACTACCCCTGACGCGATTGTCCTAGCCGCTGCGTCAGCTGAGTCAAGGGAGGCCTGCAACGAAGTTTTGGCCACCACCATCCCCTCGTCCACTAGGGCCGTGAACTCTGGATGTGCGTCTGGAGGTAGGGATTCTTTGAACTTGGAGACTGATGCCCAAGAATTAAAGTTGTGTCTATTTAGAATCGCCTGCTGATTAGCGATCCTCAGCTGGAGGCCCCCAGACGAGTAGACCTTCCTCCCGAATAAGTCCAAGCAT
>NW_027061859.1:0-1000 GCF_011386835.1 Chrysemys picta bellii | reverse complement strand
CCAGGTTTGCTTATTTCCAGCGACCGAGAAAGACGAGAAATTTCCAGCAGAGCTAAGATGTTGTGAGTGGGGGACTTTTGTCACCAATATTCCATGGTTCAGCTTGCAACTAAACTCCTGTCAAACATCCAATTTTGCCTCCACTGCTGTACAGTTTACATATTGGGCTCAAAATCCTCACCATAATAATGTGAGAATTATAGGAGTACCTGAAAGAGCAGAGGAAGGGAAGCCAGCCCCTAGAACCACAAGCTCCTTTCAGAAATGCTCGGCCAGTTAGAGAACACACAGGTCCCTGGTTTCTAAGCCAGCCTCAAATACCAAACCTGATTGTCAAATGTATCAGATTTACGGTAAAAGAAAAAATAGTGCAGCTAGCTCACCGGGGGGGGGGGGGGGGGGGGGGGGTAGGGGTCTGGGGAGGGAGATTTTGCAAAAAAAAAAAAATGTGGTTGAACAGAGATCTGGCCTTTAGAAAAGCAAGGGAACTTGCCAAGCAGAGAGGGTTCTGCTCAGTTTCACATCAGAGTTTGGTGAGATCCCAAAGCCACAAGAAGCAGAATTCAGAGTAGCAGCCGTGTTAGTCTGTATCCGCAAAAAGAAGAGGAGTCCTTGTGGCACCTTAGAGACGAACACATTTATTTGAGCACTAAAACCAACTTCATCAGATGCATGCAGTGGAAAATACAGTAGGAAGATATATATATATATAATATATAAAAGCAGAATGTTTTTTAGGTAGCGTTCAGTGAACTGAGCACCTGTTGTGTTTTACACCAAGTTTACTTCCCAGGTGTTATGTCTGCCTTACGTGCACTGAACTTACCCAATTACTGTGACTAACCTACTTACTTGGTTTATCGCTTCTATTCTAAGCTTATACTTTAACTTTTGGGACATATATATCAGATCTCATCAAATGGTTGAATGTGAAGTGCCCCAGCAAGGGAATTAAGGGAACACCTCATCCCAAATTGATCTCACGGGAGTGCACTGACTG
>NW_027061858.1:0-1000 GCF_011386835.1 Chrysemys picta bellii | reverse complement strand
TGGAAAGGATTTATTTAAATATTGAGTGCCTTTGATCCTGTATTTGTGCTGGGGAATTAATGAAACATTGGACAATACCCCTAACTGGATGGATGAACATGAACCATTTGTTTGTGACCTCCGGAGCGATCGATCCAGCCGGGGTCAATTTATCGCGTCTAGTGAAGACACAATAAATCGACCGCCGAATGCTTTCCTGTCGACTCCGGTACTCCACCGGAGCGAGGGGCACAGGTGGAGTCGATGGGGAAGCATCAGCAGTCGACTTACCGCAGTGAAGACACCGTGGTAAGTAGATCCAAGTACGTTGACTTCAGCTACGTTATTCATGTAGCTGAAGTTGCGTAACTTAGATAGATCCCCCCTCCCCCGTGTAGACCAGGACTATATGAAGCCTGTGTGTTAGCCTGGCACCGATACACACCAAAGAGAGATCACCTGGGGCAATACAGCTCCCTGTGGCTTGGTAGAAATTTGAAGGTTCCAATACCACTTTTAAAAATCGGTGCCAGTGGGAAACCCTATTGTGCCACCACGTCTTACTGCTAGGGGGCTCAAAGCTCAGCAGCTAGACCTCCCCTGTGCTGGAAGTGTGAGAGGAGGCTCTCCTCCCTGCAAGCTATCATGGAAAGCTGCACAGGAGCTGAACAATATAGTTATACCCCCATGGATCAATGGAGTAGGGGAGAAGACAAATGCAGGTTATGGCGATAAATGGACAGTGATTTCTACCTTCCCCTATACCTCCAACTTCCTCTCTTGCCCTGCCCCGATAGCCCCTTTCCCCCATGTCTCCTGCCTTCCTCACCCACCCTGCCCTCCCTACTTCCCCAGACTTTCCCCTTGTTGCCCCAGCCCCATTCAACTTCCCCCACCCTAAGACATTCTATAAGCTCAAACCCAGAGCTCATGAACGCCAAGTATGAAGTTAATGCAAAAGAGTCACTTGTTCAACTGCATTGTTTGTTGTGTTCTTTGGTGCAGTCATTTGCAATTTGTG
>NW_027061857.1:0-1000 GCF_011386835.1 Chrysemys picta bellii | reverse complement strand
TGTTAAAGAACGGAATTAACATTCTTCTGAAATCATTTTTGGGAAGCACAGTCCATCCTCAGAAGGTCACTTAACGTCTCATTAACCTGTTCTTACTTCAGTGAAGCAGCATCTGTGTGTTTCCATGTACACTGGTCATAAGCCATTGCCATATCTTTACTGCATCATTCAAGTTAGCAAATGCACCTTCAAAAGTCATAGCCCCATGTGTGTACGTGCATGGACATGTGAAGACATTAAATGGAATGGAAGGGGCTAAAGAAAATAATCCACACCCAGGTACTCAGAAATGTTCTGCACACATTCCTCTAAATTTGGAAAATCTTGGCTCTTCATTTAAATGCTTAAATGTGACCCAAGCACTTTTGAAAATCTTGCCCCACCTGTGGGAGCCAAGCACTTCTGAAAAACCTGGCTCAGAGCAAGCAGAAGGGTTTCTGGAAATGTTCAAGTTTTTTCATTTCTTTCTATTACGTTCTTCAGAGGTAGAATTAAAAGTCTGCAAAACCAATTTCAAATGCAGTGTTTCCTAAGGAAGCCAGCCTTAGCTTTGATCTTTGGGCTAAGGATTATCTCATACTACATGTGTATGTAGCATCTAGCAAAATCCCTCCCCACCCCACCCCATGTTAGTTGTGCCTTTGAGGTCTTACTGTAATATAAGTTATAGTTGTAGTATGGCAAAATGTGTGAATGAATTGATCAGATATGTCAACTAAAACCTATTGTTATTTGTGATTAGGTTTTATTAATAGCAGGCAGCACATTCAATACATATTCTCCAGGATTTAGGCACAGATTTCTAAGGGTATTTAGCTGTTGCTGCAGTCAGGATAGCAACACCTAAGTACCCTTAAAAATCTGGACCTCAATGCTCAAACCTGCTCACACAAAGTAAAAGGCAAAACTCCGACTGGCTTCAACAGTGTACTTTTAAAATTAAAATCACTGGTGTTAGACTGACTTACAGCTTCTGAGGACCTGGCCCACAGTGCACATC
>NW_027061856.1:0-1000 GCF_011386835.1 Chrysemys picta bellii | reverse complement strand
TCAGCTCCTGGGATGGTCTTGTCCTAAGCAGATTAACAGCAAGAAGGCTTGGCACACCCATCCCCGGGTGGTGGACAAGATCTGCCAGCACTTTGTAAGTGAACAATCGGCTTCTCGTGAGTGCTGCTTCTAGATGTGGGACCGGAAACGTGTTCCCTCACTCACTGCTCTGATTGCATGTCTAGTACTAGCATACTGCACTCTGGCTTCCTCTTAGAAGCACCCAGCTCCCCCACTCCTCCCAGTGCCTGTCAGATCTGAACAGCCAGACCTGGCCAGGAGTTCAGTACGGAGATGAAAGCTCACAACATAAAGAATCGGTTGATGGCAAAAATGCCTTCCGAATCCTGCAGGAAACTGGATGTCCCCATTTTTCACCTTACCCCAGCCCATTGGCCACTTCTGCACCGTATTTCCTATGCTCTGCACCCTCTCTAATGTCCTCCCCAGATGAAGCCCATACAACCAGGCTTCAGTGTTCTCTAGTGCCAGGCTCCAGCCCTGCAGTGCCAGCAGCTCAGACACCAGCAATGTGTCTGGTGACACTTGTAGATGGTCGCCCCCAGGATACATGGAGATGAGAGCTGCATTCTTCCCACCCCTCCAAGCCAAGCAGCTACCTGGAGATGAAATCTCTCTTCTCCTCACCCTGCGGCCCTAGCAACAAGAAGCTTCTTTGGTTTCTATTCCTAGGTGCTGAAGCTCAAGAGCGTATCTGACATCTTGCTCCAATGTCTGGATCACCTCCAAAGCCCCCAGGCTCCAATACGACGGGCAGCAGCCATCTTTATCGGTAACCACGACTTTTCTTAAGCAACTTCTATCTGAGAGGTTGTCCCGTGTTCTGCTTGGAGGGCACTAGCAGCAAGAATTAACCCCCTGGGATCCTAATGTCTAGATTTCCTGCCCTTGAGGCAGTTGGGCTGGGGATTATATCAAAAGGCCTGGAGCAAATTACAACCCTACCCTCCAGCTCCACCGACTGGAATCCCTGTGGGAC
>NW_027061855.1:0-1000 GCF_011386835.1 Chrysemys picta bellii | reverse complement strand
TTAGGGTTAGGGTTTAGGGTGGGTTAGGGTTAGGGGTTAGGGTTTAGGGTGAGGGTTAGGGTTGGGTTAGGGTGAGGGGTTAGGGTGAGGGTGGGGGTTAGGGTTGGGTTAGGGTGAGGGTGAGGATGAGGGGTTAGGGTTAGGGTCAGGGTAGGGTTTAGGGTTGGGTTAGAGTTAGGGTTAGGGGTGAGGGTGAGGGGTAGGGTTAGGGTGAGGGGTAGGGTTGGGGTTAGGGTTTAGGGTCGGGTGAGGGTGAGGTTTAGGGTTAGGGGTTAGGGTTGGGGTTAAGGGTTTAGGGTTAGGGCTATGGGTCAGGGTTAGGGGGTAGGGGGTAGGGTTAGGGTTGGGGTAGGGTTAGGGGTTGGGGTTAGGGTTAGGGTTAGGGTCAGGGTCAGGGTTAGGGAGGTAGGGTTAGGGGTACGGTTAGGGTTAGGGTTAGGGTAGGGTTGGGGTTAGGGTGAGGGTTAGGGTTAGGTTAGGGTTATGGTTTAGGGTTAGGGTTGGGTTAGGGGTAGGGGTTAGGGGTTGGGGTTAGGGTTAGGGGTTAGGGTGAGGGTTAGGGTTTAGGGTTAGGGTTAGGTTAGGGTTAAGGGGTTAGGGTTTAGGGGTTAGGGTTAAGGGTTTAGGGGTCAGGGTGAGGGTGAGGGTAGGGGTTAGGGGTAGGGGTAGGGTTTAGGGTTTAGGGTTAGGTTAGGGTTTAGGGGTTAGGGGTGAGGGTAGGGGTTAGGGTTAGGGTGAGGGTAGGGTTAGGGTTAGGGGGTTAGGGTTTAGGGTTAGGGACAGGGTCAGGGGTTAGGTTTAGGGTTAGGGTTTAGGGTTAGGGGTCAGGGTTAGGGTTGGGTTTAGGGTTAGGGTTGGGGTTAGGGTTAGGTTGGGGGTTAGGGTTAGGGTTGGGGTTAGGGTTAGGTTGGGGTTGGGGTTTAGGGTTAGGATTAGGGTTGGGTTAGGGTTAGGTTAGGGTTGGGGTTGGGTTTAGGGTTAGGTTAGGGTTGGGGTTGGG
>NW_027061854.1:0-1000 GCF_011386835.1 Chrysemys picta bellii | reverse complement strand
TGGAGGCATGTAGGTAAGTGTAGCGGAAGTTTGCAGCCTTTGCTCAGACCCAAACATTTTTACTTAAATAAATAAATAAATACCCAAACCCATCCTGGCACCCATCTGCTCTTTCCAGATTTGCTGTTATCCCTGTTGAGGCCAAAGTGGTTTGAAAAATTAAAAATCCCTGACACCATTGTGTTCCTTCCCCCTGTGTTCCTCGTTAATCTGATGGACCTGCCGATAATGAATGGAAATGAATGCCCTGGGAGCAATGTGTCAAGCAGACAATTTGTGAAGTAGGAATGTGAATGCTGAAGCCCTCACAAAATGCAGAGGCTTTTTTTAACCTGAGAACTGAAAAAGAGCCAGATCCCCTGCATGGGTTTGAAAGTGACAAGAGCCTAGTGACTGACCAGAGCAGCATCAGGTTTGACGTGTCGAGGAGGGTCTGTGTCATGAAGTCTGCATTTCCACTGAGGACTCTTCCATCGCCAGGGGAGCGCTGGTGCAGGTCTGCCGCCCGGCACAGCAATGCTGAGAGGTGCCAGTGTAGACCCAACCCACTGCCCTCAGCCCCCGCACTGACCCTGTTCCCTCAGCCTCCCCTGCAGTCCCCCCTGTATCTCCCACCCCAAACCCACTGCCCTCAGTCCCTGCCCTACCCCAAATCTCTTCTTCAGCCTCTCCCGTCATCCCACCCCCATCGCTCCCCCTGCTGTCCCACCCCCTCAACTTCCCCCCCATTCCAGTCCTGCTCCCCTCCGTCTCATCCCCTCCAGACCCTGTCCCTCTCCCCACCCCGTCCCACTCTACACAGCTCTCTACCCCGTCCCATTCATGCTCCCCTCAGCCCCTACCCTGCTCCCCCCATCCCAGTCCTGTCCCATCCCCCTCAGCCCCCCTGACTCTCCCAGTCCTGTCCCCCTCAGTTCCTCCACCCTGCTTCCCTTGGTCCATCCCCACACACCCACCAACTTCCTCGACCTCCCTCCCCCCAATCCCACTGCCTGGACTC
>NW_027061853.1:0-1000 GCF_011386835.1 Chrysemys picta bellii | reverse complement strand
ACCCCCGTGCCACTCAGGACATGCAGGAAAAAGAAGCAATGGGCTTAAATTGTAGCAAGGGAGATTTAGGTTAGATATTAGGAAAAACTTCCTAACTGTAGAGGTAGTTAAGCACTGGACAAATTACCTAGAGAGGTTATGGAATAGCAGTCACTGGAGTTTTTTGAGAGGTTAGACAAACACCTGTCAAGGATGGTCTAGTGTTGTTATTACTCAGTCCTGCCTCAGTGCAGGGGTTTGACTAGATGACCTGTTGATGTCCCTTCCAGTCCTACATTTCTGTGATTCACACTGAATTGCCTTGTGCCACTGTCTAGTAGTAGTGGCACACAGTTCTCTGACACGCCGGTTTATAACATTGGAGTTAATATACACTTTAGAGCATAGCAATTTTAAAGCTCTGCCTGTTCAGACCAACTGAGCTGAAAATTGTGATCTATAGTATTCAAAACTATTCAGATGTGGCTGAAATAAAATCAGCCTGAATTGCTCAACAATATCACTGGAATCAGCATTGCGCTGCTCTATATTGTAAAACATTCCAGTGAAATCTTGCAAGTATTCCATAGCACGCCGCCTTGCCCACGTGTATTCCATAGCACGCCGCCTTGCCCACGTGGTAACTAAGCAGAACATCTTCCTGCTTCAACGTTCTTAACTTGTATCCCAGAGCTCCTAAAAATTGGGGGGTTTTTTGTTTTTTTTTCAAACACTGAATACTGCTAAGTTATGAGTTTTAACAGTTTTTTTTTCTTTTAAACCACAGTACTGAATGTTATTCTAAAATTTTGTTCCAAATTTTCTTAAACTCCCAGTTTATCCCCCGTTGATGTTCATTGTGAAAAGTATTGCAGGTCTAATAATAATATTTGGCACTTTTGTAATTCACTGTCCAACCTGTGTTTTGTGCCCTCCTCTGGTGGATTTTTAGAGGATAACTGTATAGCTACCAGCTAAGGGAGTTAGATCTTGAACTCAAGTAGTAGAAGCTCATGCTTTT
>NW_027061852.1:0-1000 GCF_011386835.1 Chrysemys picta bellii | reverse complement strand
TTCCCCCTGACAAAATACGTTTTGAACTATAAACATAATGCTCAGGTTTCTGTGAAGCACATACTTGGTAAAAGCTTTCTCGATTTCACAAGCTTACACCGCCTCCCTTAACACCTGTGCCGCTTGTCCACATAAGACTGACTCTTATCACACAAAGTTTTAGACAGGCATTCGACTTGTTTTTTCGATGCACAGTCGACGTGTCCGTCTAAACACTCTTTGGATCGACAATACGGTCTACAGCTAGGACACCTCAGCTGCACGCCCATGCTGTCCAAGCATGTTACGCTCAAACAGAGGCGGCAACAATACCTGTAAGAGTGGTCGTGACTGTACGCCATGTGGCAAAACTCACAATAATTTTTCACACCGAAGAACTTTTTCACATCCAGAACCCCATAGTAATGCTCATCGTGCAACGGGATGAAAAAAGTCTTGGGGTACACTGGACTCCCCGTTTTAAAAAAGCCCCATCCACCTTTCGCCGCATAGAGCACCACCTGTATATTGACTCCTAAATGCTGTTCAAACGTTGCTACGTCACTGAGCAGAACCTTTTTTTGATCTGACCCCCCCAGTTTCTCCTGCAACTTTCTCGCCCCCGCTAACAATTCCGCATCCGTAGGTTTACGGTCGGACATAACGGCCAAGAGCCCACCCGCAAAACACAGATTGGTACCGGTGTAAATCAGGTCTACTAAGCATTGTCTCTTTTTATGGAGGATTTGACTACCGCGGATAGAATTTAAACCTCTACGAGCGCCCCCACCCCTGTTTTTTACAACTGTCACAACGAGGCGCAACGTCCCATCGAGATGCAACTCTCTATTGCTCTGTAGCAGCTTTGAGGCCTGAGTTAAGAAATCCTCAGCAGACAGCTCATCCCTAGTTCTTCTGACTGAAAACAAAGGGATAGTTAAATTTCGGCTCTAAACGTAACTGAACATAATCATCATCATCACCATTAACGTCATCTAGAACTAACTGTATTCCCCTGTGT
>NW_027061851.1:0-1000 GCF_011386835.1 Chrysemys picta bellii | reverse complement strand
AGGGCGGCAGAAAAGCTGGCGGCGCTCCTGCTTGTGTTGTTTTGTGTTAGCGTTGTTAAAGGTCTCAAAGCAGATTCCTGGTTCTTTGGCGGTTCTGGTGGAGGTGTCCCTGTAGCTTCGACTACAGCATTGTCAGGAAAGCTGCCCGTGCCTATGAGGGGGGAGAAAAGACATTTTACGAAACTGAACTTTACCATCTTTCTCACCCACACCTATCGGTTTATTTAAAATACAAAACCTCATGAAACAACCAAAGAAATAAGCAAAATATATTTACTGGGCTTCGTCCATCCATCAGTCATTGATGCTGGTGAATTTTCCTTTTCAGCTGTCTCTTTCCTTTTTCTTCTGAGCTTGTTTACCCTCTTGTGTTTTGACCGTACTGTGAAGCAAACAACATTATAATAAAACACATGAAACTGTCTTGTAAACTTAAAAAAATAAAATATTCATTAGGGTGTTTTTCTATTTGAAAAGTCACAGCTTTAAAACAAAATCATCCATTTCAGGCTGTACAACAAACACAGGTTTTGAGTTTATTTCTACCACTTTAAAAAACAAACCCACAAACATTTTGTAAAAAGACATCTCATTTTGCAAAATACAAACCAAACTGCTTTTAAAATCCATTGAAAATACTTTTCAATAAACCCACATGCATTTAAAAGGCACATGGTTGTTCTGTCCACCACCACCTCGCCCCCACCCCTGCCATGTGTGTTTGGGCCTTCAGGTTAAAGAACAAGCAAACATGTTAAGTTAGGATTACCCCCAAATCCCTATACAACCTGTGTAATACCTGAAGGTTTTTTTTTTTTTTTTTTTAATTTAACAGTATTAAGCACATCTATAGTTAAAATGGTTTTTACCTTAGCCTGGTGGTGAAATGCAGCTTAAAGTTCCTGGTTCCATGCTAAACAGATCACACTGCAATAAAGCCAGGCACCATTATTTACTAAGACAGCATGGCCAAAGAATGGCATTATAGAATATCTATTTT
>NW_027061850.1:0-1000 GCF_011386835.1 Chrysemys picta bellii | reverse complement strand
ACAAAGTCTGAGTTCTTTGGTGTTTCTGGGGGTTTGGCAGTTACACTTTGTTCCTGTTCCGGTAGAAACAGACTTATTTTCCCTTTATCCGCTTCGCTCTGTTTCACGTACATTAGGTACCTTTGAAGCACGGCGCTGTAAAGTTTAGCCTTTTCATATTCAGTCAAGTCAGTTCTTTGAAGAACAGACTTCATTTCAGCATCCAGTAAGCGAGTTGCGGTTGTTCTGATATTTTCCTCTGCCGGAGGGGGAGCCCTTAATTGCTCCAACTGGTGGCTGCGCACCAGGAACATTTTTTCTGCATACTCCATTATCGATTAGTTAAAAGCCCCGTTATGAGAGGGATAGCAAAACTTAACAGAGGTCCGATAAACCCCCCAGACTGCTTTACCAGATGCTTTTTTCTTTTAAGTGAAACCCTTTTATTACAAAAAAATTTTATAAGCGTGCGTTTCTTTTTCAGTACACGCACTTGATTCTGTGTTAAAGGAACGTTTCCTTTTAAGGTATTGAGCGCTATTTCTGAGATGGCCGCTACTAGATCGTCAGAGGCTGAACACAGTATAGCCCTCCTTTGCTGTGGGGACGATTTGCTAAGTAATTTTAAAAGGCCCAGGTTTCTCTTCACACAGCTAGACATGTTTTCGGTAGCAGCCCCGGCTGTTACAAAGGGGCCTGCCGATAAGTTCTCTTTTTATACCCGACTGTTTTTTTCAAAGTCTAAACCGCCGGCCAGTCTGGAGGGAAAAGACCAGTTCTTAGTCTATAAGCTTCTGGTGTGGAAGCATTTAAATCCACCACCAGGTAGCCGTAAGGTTTTTTGGTAGCATCCTCAAAAGCTTCTAGAAAAAATTGAGCTTTGCCGGGGTACATTTGCCAAGCGAGCGTAGCGATTTGTAATTTATTCCTTGGGTTTTTGAACAGAACCATGTACTTTGTGTTTAGGTTAATCGTGCGACTCTTTTTTCCCTGACAAAATACGTTTTGAACTATATACATA
>NW_027061849.1:0-1000 GCF_011386835.1 Chrysemys picta bellii | reverse complement strand
ACACACAGAGAAAGCAGCAGGGTTAGAGAACTCCAATAAAACGGGGATAACAATGAGCCAGAGGTGATTGCCATGTGGGGCCAGGGGGCAGTTTTTCCTTGTGGGAGAGTATTGCACTAGGAGGCATCATGGATAGGCATTGTGCTTTCCTATGATGCAGCCAATATAGGACACACAGCACAACCCATACCAGGGGTCACTGGGATAATCCAGGGGTTGGAGGAACAGGGATTGCTGGTTCCAGGAGCCTGCAGAGTTTAGAAGCATTGCAGGAGAGAGCTTCTAAAACTCTGCAGGTTTAAGGACTGCAGGGTATGCAACTAACCACATATACCATGCACCGAATTCAGAGCTTGGGGGAGAAATCCGACATCTGGACTGCAGTGTTTCCTATATATACATATTTAGGGAATGCATGAGAGTGGGGTTTTATCTGCATGCATTTGGGATGGCCATGCTACTCCTGAGTGGTGAAGCCATGAATGCGTTATGCAAATCCTCCCAAAGAAGTGCGGATAGAACCCCTATATCATCCTTAAACGGCAGCTGTTTTATACCCCCAAAAAACCCAGTTTGGCATGAGTTCAGCCCACTGGCCTGGGAGCTGCTGAGCTCATGACATTCTCTCCCTCCCTCAATGTGGAGGAAGATATGCATGGCTCCCCCCCGCCAGTTATGAATTGCACAAACTGGTTTTTAGAATAAACCAAAACCAAGTTTATTAACTACAAAAGGTAAATGTCAAGAGATTATAAGGGATAGCAAACAGATCAAAGCAGATTACTGAGCAAATCAAACAAAACACACAACCTAAGCTTAATACGCTAAATTAACTGGTTAATAGTAGAAAGCAACAGAGGGTCCTGTGGCACCTTTAAGACTAACAGAAGTATTGGGAGCATAAGCTTTCGTGGGTAAGAACCTCACTTCTTCTGATACTTGGTTCATAGTAGCACATTCTCACCCGAAATGTTGTTTTGTGCAGGTTGCAAAGTTTCTT
>NW_027061848.1:0-1000 GCF_011386835.1 Chrysemys picta bellii | reverse complement strand
CATCATCAACCATCACTTCTTAATAATTCATTTACCTGAGCGACGTCTTGTGCATTCACCTTGTCCTCCGGTGACTCCCCTGAGCTGTGTCTGCCTTCCTCCTCCAGGGGGATGCACGACAAGAGGCCACCACACTCATCGGGGTGTCTCACAAGCAGTTGGGTTTCAGGTTCCGGCGTATCCATCAACGGCTGGGCCAAAGGGCCCTCCTCGGTCGCTCCCTCCTCCTCCTTGGAACTGTCGCTGATGTAGCGCTTTCTCTGCGGATGGTCAAAGGCGCTCGGGGCTAAAACAAAGTCCGAAGTTCTCACGGGGGTGGTGAAGGAGTCCATGTTTCCACGATTTCTAAAGCACGCGTTCCTGGTAAAAGATGGCCTCTTCTGCCCCAGCAGTGGGACCTATGGGGTAATGGTGCTGCACTCTGATTGGCAGAGGGCGCTGGGAGGAGTTTTTAGAGGGGTCAGATGACCCTCTTCTGGGCGGGTCACCCCGTCCTAGAACACCCCCGATTGGTCAAATCTGCTCTCGGGGCAGTCCTATATGACCGAAACCCATTGCGACTGGTAGAGGGCGGTGGGAGGAGTTCTTAGAGAGGTCACATTATCCACTTCCGAACGGGTCACCCCGCCCTGGAACATCCCCGGTTGGTCAAATCTGCTCTTGGGGCGGTCCTACGTGACCGAAACCCATCGTCATTGATAGAAGGCGGTGGGAGGAGTTCTTAGAGGGGTCACGTGAACCCTTTCCGGATGGGTCATCCCGCCCTAGAACACCCCCGATTGGTCAAATCTGCTCTGGGGGGCGGTCCTATATGACCGAAACCCATCACGATTGGTAGAGGGTGGTGGGAGGAGTTCTTAGAGAGGTCACATAATCCACTTCCGGACAGGTCACCCCGCCCTGGAACATCCCCGATTGGTCAAATCTGCTCTTGGGGCGGTCCTACGTGACCGAAACCCATCGTGATTGGTATAAGGCGGTGGGAGGAGTTCTTAGAGGG
>NW_027061847.1:0-1000 GCF_011386835.1 Chrysemys picta bellii | reverse complement strand
TTTTGGCAATTTTGGGGTTTGAGTGCCAAAAAGCCGGACATGTCCGGGAAAAAGAGGACGTATGGTAACCCTATGCTGGTGGGTCTGACACCCCCCCCCCCCCACGATCATTGCAGCAGCTCCATGTTTACATGGCCGGGGATCAGTGAGCAGCGCATGACCCTGCCCTGAACCATGGTCCTGCAGCAGGCATCGGGCCCTGGCCTGTTGGCGAATGGGAACGGTTTCGGAGCAGGGCCCTGGGCAGGCCCTGCCCCAGCTGGACTGCGGGCGGAGAGCTGGCTCCGCACTGGGCGCTGCTGGCGCAGCCTACGGCCTGGGCACCAGTAACCCGTCCGGGCGCCGTAGCCACCTCGCTCAGGGGCTTGGGGAAAACGCCAGCCCAGACGGACGTTTGTGCCAAGCTAACCCCCCTGGAGCCAGCCCTAGGGTGAGAGACGGAGGCTGCCACCCAGGGCAGTGGGTTACCTGTGGGGACCGGAGACCTCCTGTCAGCGTAGGGAGAGTCTGTGCTGAAGTGCCACAGCCGTCAGGGTGAATCCAAAGTGCCCCCCAGCCCCCGGCAGCCTCAGATCGCCGAGAGCCAGACGGCTGTTTAGCCAGGAATTCACAAGTCACGGGGCTCACGCAGTTAATGGCCAAACTAGGCCCATGTGCCTGGGCCCCAGGCTGAGGCCTGCACGTCCCCCCACCCCACTTTGTACCAGTGTAACTGTAGCATATACGGGGGGGACGCCCCCGGCAGGGACACAGCTTTATACATGAAGGTGCCTCGCAGCGGTAGAGGTTAGGCCCAGCGATACCAGTCGGCTCGAACGACCTGCACCCCCCGGGTAGGCAGCGGGGGTGGAGGGGTGTACCAGTCTCACTTGAGCAGTCCCCGTTAACCAGCGCAGCGCCGGGTGGCTTAGCAAAGCAGGCAGGCCCGGGCTTTGGGAAGAGGAACCGCCAGCAGGTCTTTGGTTAAAGGGCGGGGCGAGTTTAGCACTTACACCCAGCC
>NW_027061846.1:0-1000 GCF_011386835.1 Chrysemys picta bellii | reverse complement strand
AATGAGGTGAGCGCTTGGGGAGTCGGCAGAGTGGTCGGGCTCGTCTTTGTTCTGGGCACGGCCGGGCTGGGCCTGCGAGGGGGCCCTTGACTGAGCGTGAGATTTCTGTGCAGATCCCCAGGGAGGGGCGGGTGGGAGCCAAGTGAGGCAAGGTCGGCACGCCTTGGGCCGGGATGCCCCGCAGGTGAGTTCTTCAAACCCGGTTCCAGCCAATCCAGAGAGCTGCCTTAACAAGGGGGGCAGGGGTGGACTTCTGCCTCTCTTGCTGCCTTAGGGTGGATAAAGAAGGTCTGACAGGCTTTTAAAAATGCTGGCCTTCTGCTTAGCTCTTCTGTTAAACGTTCAAGTCTTGTCCACTGTGTCGCTCCGGGAAGACGCGTAGGGCTGTCTGGAGAACCGCTAGGACTGACAGCAGACCTAGCAAAGGAAACCAGATTGAGATGGGAATTCTCTGCACGCTCTAAACTGTTTTTTTTTTTTTTTTTTTTAACATCTGTTCATTCCTAGCAGCTGGGAGAAAAGCTCTTGGTGCAAAGACCTATTCCCCTCAGCCCATCAGATAAGGGCTGAGAAAGCTCCGCTCACACTGCAGCCCCCCGGCGAAGTGAGGATGATCTGACTTGTTTGTGCAGATCTCTCGAAAGACTGGGCAGAAAAAGGGATTTTTTTTTAACAAAACACCTTTCAGGACTTCTTTATCCATCACAACAAAGCAAATAAGGGCCGAGGCCCATTTTCTGTGCTCTGAGGGAAGTACAGGTGTGAGGGGTCCAGTGCCTAGATACCATGGCGATTAGTACGTTGTAAGTAGGTAGCTAGAGAGATGGGAGAACTAGACTAGAGGAAAGGGTTGAGGAATAACCTGAACTGCCTAGTGGTGCTGGGTGGTCCAAGATGGCGTGCTGGCCCAGGGCTGGGTCAGCCAAATCCTGCCTCCCGAGCAGAAACGCCGTCTCGCTGGTGGGGGGGCGAGTGGGCCTGGTTTTCAGAGCTGCTATGC
>NW_027061845.1:0-1000 GCF_011386835.1 Chrysemys picta bellii | reverse complement strand
CACATAGCTTGCTGGCTCTCGCCACGCAGCCTCAGGTCACCTACTGTGCTCTGATCCATTGCCCTGCCCAGGGGGCAGCGGCCAGAGCCCCTCTCGGCCAGGGCGAACCTGCATTGACAAAGTGTCGGTTGTTCCCAGCAGCCCCCCAGACTCTAACAGCTGAGGGGATGTGCTGGCGGCTTTCCAAAGAGCTGCACCGTAGAACAGAGAGACTCTCCCCTCCATTGAACGTGGCAGCGTGGGCCTTGGGGACTACAGCTCCCAGCAGGCATCACTCTGCTTCGGCCATTGGGATCAGGAGGGAGTGCTGCATGCTGGGCCCTGGCGCCCCAAGCCACACCTCCTGTTGGAGGCGGGTGGCCGCTGCCATAGAACCTCTCCAGTTACCCAAACGGGGGAGTGGGGAGAGGGGCCAAACCCAGCTCCCGTGCGGTGCCTTCCCGAGGGCGCTGCCGGCGGCAGGGCAGGCTCAGTGACGTCTGGCTTTGGCAGCCACGCCCTGAAGCCCGGGGGAAGGAAATGGGACGGGGTCAGGCTCCAATTCAGGAGTGGGGGCGAGAGGGGAGCGTTTCATTCATGTCACTTGTTCCCTGTGCCTGTAGGGGAGCCTGTCTCTCCGTATCCGCTTCCCCTCTTGTCAGTGTCTAAAACAGGCCTGAGGCGCGGCGGTGGCCAGGCGCCCGCTGTCCTGGCACTGGGGGGGCCGGGGGGGAGCTGTTCTCTCCTCACCCAGCTGGGCGAGGGGAAGGCTGCAGGAGCTGGAGTGTAATAGTGTCAGACTGCAGCTCCTCCTGGCTGCTGGGAGGAGAGGTCTGGAGCGGGTCTCATTCCACGCTCCCCATGGCCGTCTCCTGCCCCCAGCCCTTGCTGGTGCTAGGAGATTCTCAGCCCTAGACTGCAGCAGTGATCCGCCTTCCCTCGCCTGGCTCCGGGTTCAAGGGAACAGCCTGCTCCTTAACCTCCTGTTCTCTGTGCCCAGCGACGGGCCCTCTGTGAAAGG
>NW_027061844.1:0-1000 GCF_011386835.1 Chrysemys picta bellii | reverse complement strand
GGGAATGGGGAACAGGGACACAGGCAAGATTCTGCGGTGTCAGAGCTGGGAAGGGAGACACGAGGTAAACACTCTGCGGCGTCAGAGCTGGGAACGGAACACTGGAAAACAGACTCGGCCGGCATGTAGAGCTGTGGATATGTTTGCTTGAAACTAACCCCAATAAACATCACATTGCCTGCACTTTAGACTTCTGGTCTTCTGCTTTCTGTCTGCATGACGAGAACCAGGGTAGGAGGTGAAGGGAAAATCCTCTAACACTGTGATTGTTCAAATCAATAAAAATAATTAAAAGAAACCCTTAAAACTCATAATTTTGCACAACTGTGAAAACATAAATTGATAAAAATAGAAACAAAATGTTTAAAGGTGCACACTGGTGTCATGCATTGAAATTAGAAAAAAAAATGGGATTCTGCCAAGCCTAACTAAAGGATATCCTGATACGGTGCTTTTCCAATCGCTCTTGCTGAAGCTGTTCCACTGTGTACAACAATTAAATATGCCTCGGGCCTCATAGTGAGCGAAAATGACTCTGTATCCCAGTGGTCAAAGCAGTCACTTCAGAGGTGGAAGATCCCTGTTCAGATCCCTTCTCCTGATTGACCAGAGGGGGGGGATTTAACTGGGGCCTCCCCCAGCCCAGGTGGGTACCCTAATTACTGCGCTAAATTTTATAAGGGAAGACACTGCTGTTGCTTCCTCCCCCGCCTCACCATCTCCCTCTGGCCACGTTTTGTAGAGTTATGCGTGTTCCGAGCCTGCCTACTGGATAAGGCTTCACAGGTGAGATAGGCAGGGCAAGGCCCATCTTCACAGGTCTGTGGATTGTGCTGGGACTTAGGTGTCAAATGGGTGTCCAGAGGAGCATGCCCACACGCAGCAAGTTAGGCTCTTAGGGAATATTTACAGCTCAAATTTAGGGGACATGGGCCAGATTAGTAAAGGGATGGATTTTGGTGGGGTTTTGGGGCTTAGAAGCTTTTGAAAATCCCACTAG
>NW_027061843.1:0-1000 GCF_011386835.1 Chrysemys picta bellii | reverse complement strand
GACGAAGGGGACGGAGCGATATAGGCTCCGCCCTCCAAGGGGCGTGTAGAGGGGCTGTCGCTCTCCTGCTCGGAGGGAGGCCGCTCATTCTCACTACACTCCCCGTTTAGAGGGAGCGGGAGTTGCTGGTGCACTTGGAGGCAGAACTCCTGCAGCGCCTCCGGCACTTGGCGCAAGTGCCGGATGATGTAAAGTTGGTTCATTATGTTGGCCGTGACGTCCTCCTGCTGCAAGGGAACGAGGACCTGTCAGAGACTCAGAAGCCCCTCGGAATCATGGGGAATTAAGGGCACCTGGGACCAGAAGCATTTCCACCCAGCACCCGCGCACCTCTGAGGGATGGAGTACCCCTCCTGACCCCCAGAATGGAGTCTTTCTAGGGACCTCCATTGCCAACGCCCGTCCTTGTAGGGGGAGCTCCTGCCACCTCCCGCCCAGTGCCCCTGACAGCTGTTCCACCGCCAATCCACAGCTCAAGTTCTCCGACCCCTCTCCTCCACCCCCACCCAGGTTAGGCAGGGAGGGGGCTCTAGCGGGGGGGGGGGCGATTCTGGCAGCAGTGAAGTGGGATGTGGGGAGCTTAAGACCTTTCCTCAAGTCATCCCAGCCACTGAGGCTGAAGCCACAGGATGGCAGCCCTGGTGAATGGGGCAGATCAGCAGCCCCTGCTGACTGAATCCTCCCGTTCTCTCTAGAGCGAGTCCAGCCCTGCCAGCAGCAGGATGAGCTTCCCCCGCCCATGTGCCTCAGAACTGCCCGGTCAGTCGCCATCACCCCTCAGTCCTTGGCCTCCCAGGCTGCCAGTGAGGGGAACAACTCTGGGTGGTGGCGTGGGTGACGGGAGAGGCTCGCAGAGGGCACGTAGAGGACTCTGCTGCCCTTCCCAAGAACAGAAGTCCGTGCTGAGGCAATGCTTGTCATTCATTAGCCTTGCTAACGAGCTGGGCTGGAACTGCTCCGGGGACAAGCTGGCTCCCTCCTGCTCATGGAGGTGAATTCA
>NW_027061842.1:0-1000 GCF_011386835.1 Chrysemys picta bellii | reverse complement strand
TCTCCCTTCCCAGGAGCAGCTGCTCTCACTCTCATTCCCCACCAGTCGCCTTGCTGACAGGCCGGCGAATGGCCAGAGGATGGGAATGAGGCCTGGGCCCCACCCCAATCTCCTGAGTCTAATGCAGCTGCTCACCTTGCTCCCCATCAGCTGCTGGGCTTGCCCCAGGAGGGAGTAAGTGAGGAGCAGCCCAGCCTGGCTGACACGCAGCAGGGGGTCGTGCATGGCCAGCACTGCTGTCTGCAGGAAGAATCTTCTCTGCCCCTCCGAGAAGAATTTTCCAAAGACCTGAAACCAACCAGATGTGAGGCTTCAGCAGATTGCCCAGAACCAGGCTCCAAATCCTGGCCTAGAACGGCAACTCCGTCGCGTGGCTCCAGGAGGCAGCCACCTGCCCTGCAGAGCTGTGCCATGCCCTGGCAGAGTGTCCTTACCTCCCCGACCCTGGCGGTGTTCTTGTAGCCCAGGAGCCTGTGGTCCTGGTGCCAGTCCCAGCACCAAAGGTCTTCGACCTCATGGATGTTCAGGTCTGGGAAAGAGAGAGACACATACACATTGGTCATTCTGGTTGCAGGGCTTGTGTCCTTCCAATCCCATTGGTGGCTGCACAGTGGGCAGAGCCCAACAGAACTGCGGGGGTGGTGGAGAACACAGAAAGAGATAGAGAGAGACTGATCCACCAGCCAGGGTCACTCGGAGAGAAATTGGCTGGCGTCCCAGTCTCACTCGTCTAGCCGGGTTCCTTACCCCTCTGGCGCAGCAGGAGCTGATAGAGCCGGTAAACCCCCTCCCTGGCCTGCTGGCTGATGTCCTGGTCTGGGTCACTGATGGACAGAGCCAGCTGTGCCACGTGGTGGCCCATCCTGGGGAATTCGGCTGAGTTCTAATGGAAGGGAGAGGGAGAGGGGACTCCATCAGCATTTTCCTGTCAGCTCCCAGTCCCCGCCTGGGCCAGGACTCTCCTTCCCCTCAGCTCCTCTGCAGGAGATGCTAGAGGATA
>NW_027061841.1:0-1000 GCF_011386835.1 Chrysemys picta bellii | reverse complement strand
TCGGAGTCAGGGCCGGCTTTAGGAAGTGCGGGGCCGAATTCGAACATTTTCGGCGGGGCCCCAGCGTGGATGACTAAAAAAGAAAAAAAACCACGTAAAAAAACCCCTTTACTTTCTTCCATGTGTTATTTACGTTCCATAACTATATAAATAAAAACAAAATTATATGTTACGTACATTGCTGGCTGGAGGCAGGGCAGGGGCGGGGCAGGGCAGGGGCTGACTGGAGGTGGGGTCAGGCTGGAGGCAGGGCAAGGGGTGCGGGGCTGGCTGGAGACAGGGGCTGGCTGCAGGCAGGGCAGGGGGTGAGGGGCTGGTGCGGGTGGGGGGTGCAGCAGGGGCTGGCTGCGGGCAGGGCAGGTGGTGGGGGGCTGGTGCAGGCAGAGGGAGCAGCAGGGGCTGGCTGCAGGCAGGGCAGGGGGTGGGGGACTGGTGAGGGTGGGGGGTGCAGCAGGGGCTGGCTGTGGGCAGGGCAGGGGGTGCAGGGCTGCTGGAGACAGGGGCTGGCTGCAGGCAGGGCAGGGGGTGGGGGGCTGGTGCGGGGAGGGGGTGCAGCAGGGGCTGGCTGCAGGCAGGGCAGGGGGTGGGAGGCTGGTGCAGGTGGGGGGTGCAGCAGGGGCTGGCTGGAGACAGGGGCTGGCTGCAGGCAGGGCAGGGGGTGGGGGGCTGGTGCGGGGAGGGGGTGCAGCAGGGGCTGGCTGCAGGCAGGGCAGGGGGTGGGAGGCTGGTGCAGGTGGGGGGTGCAGCAGGGGCTGGCTGGAGACAGGGGCTGGCTGCAGGCAGGGCAGGGGGTGGGGGGCTGGTGCGGGCAGGGGCTGGCTGCGGGCAGGAGAGGGGGTGTAGGGCTGGCTGGAGACAGGGGCTGGCTGCGGGCAGGGCAGGGGGTGCGGGGCTGGTTGCGGGCAGGGCAGGGGGTGCAGCGGGGGCTGGCTGCGGGCAGGGGAGGGGCTCCCCTGCTTCTACCGCCCTGAACCTTTAAATAGCTGCCGGAGCCCCAGGG
>NW_027061840.1:0-1000 GCF_011386835.1 Chrysemys picta bellii | reverse complement strand
TGCAATGACATTTTGGGATGAATGTGAAGAGCTGTAATTTTTCCTGCTGTCTCCAGTGGAGCACAAGCAGCGGTGGCTCCAGGCACCAGCGCTCCAAGCACGTACCTGGGGCGGCAAAGCGCGGGGGGTGCCCTGCCGGTCGCTGCAAGGGCGGCAGTCAGGCTGCCTTCGGCGGCGCACCTGTGGGAGGTCCGCCGGTCCCGTGGATTCGGCGGTAATTCGGCGGCGGGTACGCCGAATCTGCGGGACCGGCGGACCTCCCGCAGGCGCACCACTGAAGGCAGCCTGCCTGCCGTGCTTGGGGCGGCAAAAAAGCTAGATCCTCCCCTGAGCGCAAGCATGTAGATTAAAATTTAAATCTTTGACAGAGGATTTAAGTAATATTGGAGCACAATGTGATATTTTGAATACAGCTAAACTTTGTGTTGCCCACTAGACTAAGAAGTATATTGTGATATTGATTGATGACCATCAAGCCTGTAATCTTAGCTTTGTGAACTTCTTTCTCCATCTTTGTTCATAGCTCAAGTATTGGAGGAAACCAATGATTGTGAAATTAGTTAAGAGTCCCAACTTCTAAAGCAAGTAAACTTCGGGCTTAAAATGTGTTGGGTTTTATGGGCCAGATCTTCAGCTGCTATAAATCAACAGCTCCATTGACTTGAATGAAGTATTCTGATTTCCAGCAGCTGCGGATCTGACTCAACAAATGTATTATTCAAATGAAACGCGTATGCGATGGACAGTGTTCAATGTGGGTTTTTTTAGAAGCACCATAACTGAATTTTGGGTTGGCAAATATTGTGATACATGTATATTTGTTTGGATTTTTAGGTGCTTTATAATTCCACGCTTGGTGCCGTCATTGTGTCAGGTTAGTTTTGTCGCCTCTTTTCTCTTTACAAATATTAACTAAGTAACCTTCCTCATCCCTGGGAGGTACAGAAGGGTCAGTATCATCCCTTTTTGGTATATTGGGAAACTGAGGCACGGGCGGGGA
>NW_027061839.1:0-1000 GCF_011386835.1 Chrysemys picta bellii | reverse complement strand
CTCTGCAGACATTTTGAGATGATTTTCTTTCTGGAGGTGTCAGCTGAGTCATTTCCTTCACTCTCTTCTGTAGCGTTTCTGAGCCGGATTTACTATTCGGGTCACCAGTCCCTGCCCTCCTGTGCTTTTCCTGTATTCTGTTAATCTTTGCCAGTGTCTTACTCTTCTACATTGTTACTGTTCACATGATCTTGTTCTCTTCTATAGTCCAAATGTCTCTTAGTCTCACGCTCCTTCAGCATAACCCTCAGTTCATGTCCTCACCATCTGATGCCTCTGTTACGCTTCAGCACCTCAAAGTCCAATCCAGGCTTCTTTCTTTTACCAGCAAAAAGCATGTGGTGAAGGCCATGGGCTCCCACCAGAGAAGGGTCTTGCTGAGAACATTCCTCAAGAGCGTGTTTTCCCTGCCACTTCTAACGACATTGCAGGCGCAAGGAGTAATCAGGGGTACAAGCGCCCAGGACACAAAGGTAACTCAAGAATGGCTTCCTGTTACTTACTTTGGGCCCATATTGGTGATATGTGACTACACTGTCAGCGAAATTTCTCATGGAACGCCATTGTGGAGTTTCAGTTGGGGACTTTAGCCCCGGTGATGTGGCCCTGATCATTCGTCCCATGCATACAGCAAGTAGCTGCCACATTCCCAATTATGAAAATGATCCATCCGTTTTCAATTTACAAGGGAACTACTGGGGATCCCAATCTGGGTGGTGAAGCTAGAATGAGGCATGTGGAATGAGGAAAACGTACTTAGTGCTTGCCCCAGAAATGGGGCTGGCTATTGTTTGATCACTGACCAGGTATTCTGGTGTGTGGCACCTCCCACAGCTAGGTCCTCTCGCATGAAGGGGCTGAATAAAGTTGGGGTCCTGCGGCACTCGATACAGCCACATTTTCAGCCTGAACTTTACTTTAGTCCCTACCTGTGACCTGCAATTATTTGCAGTTACACCTTAGCTCACGTGGGCACCTGAAATACCTGATTTCACACCTA
>NW_027061838.1:0-1000 GCF_011386835.1 Chrysemys picta bellii | reverse complement strand
ATGGCACCAATGGGGTCTAATTTGTACTGTATGCTTTGGTCATCCACTGTTTGATGATCCTCTTCTGTAATGGGCGCCATCGGCCTGTTGTAATGGCTCCAACACCACCCTCCTCCCAGCCTCAGGAGAGGGAGGTGTTTCCAAGGGAGAGGGGGCATGGCTGCGGCATCCCCGAGGCTTCTCTGCTTTATGCTGGGGGCTGGCCCAGTGGCCAGATGGCCTCCAAGTTGGTGGGGGTGGCGCACAAAAGCGGCTTTCAGGCACATTCCCACGCAGCTGCCAGGATCTGCACTGAGCCTAGGATCTGCAGAACCATATCACAGGCTGGGCCTCAAGGCTGGCAGGTTGGCAGATGCTGCACTGAGCAGCAGAGTTACTCTGTGTCCTGAGTCAGGAAGCTTTTCTGCTGCTTCGCTGATCAGAGGAGCCTGGTAGTTAAATGAGGCAGGAAGATACACCTGGTTAATGCAAAGACACAGATGGAGCCCTGGAAGCCCGTATTTCCTGGTGTTTAGTCAAAGAAGATCAGGCCTGGGCAATATGACTTGACAGTCCTCAGCAAGGACTCATCAGAGAGACCCTCAGATGCAAAGAGGGAGGAGGTGGGGGATATTGGATACAAACTCCCCAGATCCAGTTCCTTACTCCGGGATCTGAGTGAGGGTCAGACCAGCCCGTCAGTCAAAGGAAATAGTGGACAGTGAGATGGTTATAGGCTAAGCCTAGAGAAGCAGAAATGAGTCCAACCCCTCTTTGTTCAAGGTGGCCTGATCCAAACAAAGCTCACGGAAGTCAGTCTCTCTGTTGTCTTTAATGGGCTTTGGCCCAGGCCCATGGAGAAGGGAATGTGTTCTTTGAGCCCTACAAAGGACAGAGCAGAGACCATTTCCATCATTAATAGTGTGATGATTGAGCTGGAATAAAGCTAATCCAGGGCTCCCCTTTCTCTGCTGTTGCTAAACTTCTTTTTTCCTTGTTGATCCCCCAACACACGAACTGC
>NW_027061837.1:0-1000 GCF_011386835.1 Chrysemys picta bellii | reverse complement strand
TGGGCACCGCCAAAGTCCACAAAGAGGAGAAAAGAGGGAGGAGCAGCATCTGCCTGCTAAAATTCATGGCTGAGGACGGACCAAGTAACCTTTGACCCTGGCTAGCTCATTATGCGTTCCACAGGGGACCCTTATTACATAACAGTACAGTGATTGGCCAGCCCCAGGCTGGCAGGATAAACCCAGAGCACAGCAACCTCTGTCCTCATGACTGAAATGGGCTAGTGCCACTAGACTGGGCCATGCCTCCTTCACCTCTATTACGCAGCAGTAAGGGTGTGAATCACAGCAAGGAGATCAAAGCTCTGTAGAGCTAGAGACAAGCTCTCTCCTCACCACCTTTCATATGGCAATTCTCACCCCACCCCCACCCCCACCCACACACATTTACAGAGGAGACTCTAGACAAAATACAGCAAAGGGCAAAATAACTGGTCCCTGGACTGTGGGAGGAGAGTTATGGGCACGGAGTGAGGGAGCTGATGGCAAGGGGTAGGTTCCGGGCGAGTGTGGTCCCGGTGATCAGCGAGCCTAGGGGTGTTATTCACATTCTCAGGAGGCCGGGACACTTGCTTAAAACTAAGACAGGAAAGCTGGAGGCAAGACCACGTTAACCATGAAAGCAGCCTGTCGGTTTGCCTGGCACGGGGACAGTCCAGCTCGCAGCATAGTTCTCCTACAGTCGCTCTGGACTGACTCTGGCTCTTGTCCCCACTGAGTCTCCCACCCCAGCCACCATGCGCACATGAGCCCAGGGCGATTCTGAGGAGACCCCTATTTTCTGAACAACGGCTTCAGGAAGGACCTGGCTGGCTGGGAAAGCGCAGAGCACTACAGAGCCGGCTGGGCCCTTCATGTTTTTCAGCCTGTCGGCATATTGGATTCAGACTAATTCTCAGGCTGAACTCTATTTAGAACAGGTACCTTTGTTCCTTCCTGCGCTAACGTCACTCCGCTTTGGGGGAGAATAAGGACAAAGGCCTATTAGAGATCTGTAGAA
>NW_027061836.1:0-1000 GCF_011386835.1 Chrysemys picta bellii | reverse complement strand
ATATCTGGGTTTTTTGGATCTGGAGTGGAAGCGGTGGTTCAGAGGGTGTGGTCTGGGAGAGAGGTTTATCTCACGGTGACACTAACACTTTTGACTGGCTGGCCAGGAAGTACCACCCCCTCATATCTGAGGACTTCCTGAAACAATCAGAAACACAGATGGACTGGGGCTGCAATTGCTCTCTAACAGTCCCACCTCTGGGACCCACTTCTGGGATTCACAGCATGGCAGTCAGCACGTCCCAGAGCGCATGTGGGTGTCCAGCGCCATGGGGCTGGAATTCCACTCTTGCCCATCATAAATGCCAGCTGCTGCTGGAGGGATTAGGAGCATTTAGATCCCAGGCTGTGATTAGGTTGCTGACGTTCCTTTGTACAGACTAACACCTTTCACCTGGGATTCGGGGCAGGACTGCTAAGGGCGCAGCCGCAGAATGCGCCTGGTCCAGTGAAGCTGCCTGCAGAAAAGAGCATCTGCGTGGCAAGGAATGGCTTCACTGGGCAGGGTAAGGACGCGACAGGTGAAGCCTCTGGTATGGCACTCGAGGTGTATATGTTCTGTATGCGGCTCCTCCAATACATTACGTAAAGAAGAACCCCACGGACTAGACAGTGCCATATAGGCACAACCCTGGTAAAGTTTTATGAATGAAACAATATTCATTCATCAAACCGGTTACCCCAATAACTGGCTAATTAACAGTTAAAATGCTTGTTAAGAGCCATAGCTGTTCAGTCAGCTGCCTTTGTAAGTTTCACTATCAATCCAATTCCTGCTTAAATCACTGAGACTTGCACTGCTTCAGTATTGTAATTTCTGTTCACCATTTATTACACTTGCCTACAGTGTAACTTCTGTTCACTGTTTGCCATCCATTAGACTTGTCTATATTGTAACTTCTGTTCACTGTTTGCCATCCATTAGACTTGTCTACATTGTAACTTCTGTTCACTGTTTGCCATATTGTAATTCAAACCCCCTTTTAAAGTGCTTACTCCAG
>NW_027061835.1:0-1000 GCF_011386835.1 Chrysemys picta bellii | reverse complement strand
CCCACCAGAGAAGGGTCTTGTTGAAAACATTCCTCAAGAGCGTGTTTTCCCTGCCACTTCTAACGACATTGCAGGCGCAAGGAGTAATCAGGGGTACAAGCGCCCAGGACACAAAGGTAACTCAAGAATGGCTTCCTGTTACTTACTTTGGGCCCATATTGGTGATATGTGACTACACTGTCAGCGAAATTTCTCATGGAACGCCATTGTGGAGTTTGAGTTGGGGACTTTAGCCCCGGTGATGTGGCCCTGATCATTCGTCCCATGCATACAGCAAGTAGCTGCCACATTCCCAATTATGAAAATGATCCATCCGTTTTCAATTTACTAGGGAACTACTGGGGATCCCAATCTGGGTGGTGAAGCTAGAATGAGGCATGTGGAATGAGGAAAACGTACTTAGTGCTTGCCCCAGAAATGGGGCTGGCTATTGTTTGATCACTGACCAGGTATTCTGGTGTGTGGCACCTCCCACAGCTAGGTCCTCTTGCATGAAGGGGCTGAATAAAGTTGGGGTCCTGCGGCACTCGATACAGCCACATTTTCAGCCTGAACTTTACTTTAGTCCCTACTTTTGACCTGCAATTATTTGCAGTTACACCTTAGCTCACGTGGGCACCTGAAATACCTGATTTCAAACCTAAATCCAGTATTTTGCCATCGAAGTGATCAACTTGACGGGTGAAAAGACCAGTAGGAGCAAAGCTGCGCCTGCAAATTGTGGGTGTAAATATGGTGGCAAATCTTTAAACATCTGACCCGTACTGTCAGAGTTGCTAAAGCTTTCAGTGCCTGCGCTTTTTAATTCTGAAAAGCGATGAATGGCCCTGAAGTTGAGGGGAGAGAAATTACAGACACTGGACCAAATTCACTACCAAAGTCAATAGAATTTAGAACACTTAATTTGCCTCACATCCTGCATGCTCACATATGCTCTCTCTAACCAAATCATTGGAGTGAATAGTATCTAAGACCCAGAGGAGTAAAGGGCAAAGACACA
>NW_027061834.1:0-1000 GCF_011386835.1 Chrysemys picta bellii | reverse complement strand
TGAAAAACAGAATTGGTTTAGCTCTGTTTGTCTGACAGGATTGATTTGATATTACAGTTTTGTTCTGAAATCTTTATGGTTCTGGTTTATTTATGATGAAATATTGTTATAAACTTCTGTTGTAATTCTGTGTGAGTATACAGATGTGAGCTGCTGGGTGTTCCTGGGGGATTGTTTAAAAAGCTGGGATCTGCTTTGTACTGAGAATGTTTTCAGCAGCATGAGGAATGAATGCCGGGCTGCGGGTTTGTCATGGGGATGATACTTATTTTTAATTCTGAATATATGTATGTTCACATGTATACACACATGTATATAACCTGTCTATTACATAATTTTAACATTAACTTTAATAACATTTTTAAATCTGTTCTTAGTTTAATTACTGAGGCAGAAACTGCACCTACTGGAAGACGCGACCTGTGTATCCTGAGGAAGACGACCGCTTTGACAATGAATTCTACTGCTCCTGCTTCAAAAGAAGATCTTCATACTGCTTCCACAGACACCTTCATCTGCCGCTCGGACCGCTGCTGCTCCGTGGAACGCCCATCGGGAACAGCCTCTAAGAAGACCCTCGGCGCTTCCAGGAGGTCACAGATGAGCAGTGTCGATGGGACAAGCAGCGCTTCCTTGAAGAAAAGCCGCGGAGATGCTGTTGCAGGGAGATCTTGCACCTCGAGGATGGGCTTCCGGGACATCACAGCCAGGACAAACATCGTCTCAGCAGCTCTTCAGCAGAAGGATGCTACAAGGAGAACTTCTCCCACCTCCTCCACTGGCCAGGATCCTGATGCTGGTCATTGTCCTGCTGTGCCAGAAAGTGCCCCAGCCGGCCAGACCAGCGTCTCCTCGGAAACCACCCAATGGGACCTCAACCCCTCATTAGATGCTTGCCCAGCCGAACCTCTCCATGCTGCTCTCCCAGAGCCACGAGAACCATCTAACAGGTCTGCTGATATGACTGAAGCCTGTGGTTAGATCAGGGGCTGGCAAACTT
>NW_027061833.1:0-1000 GCF_011386835.1 Chrysemys picta bellii | reverse complement strand
CTGCCCCATGCTGACTGAACAGGACTAGTGGTGCAGACCCCCTCACACAGGGTCAGTGGCACTCCTTGGGGGGGGGATTTAGGCTGCCTGGGGGGTTAGAAGTGTGATAGTGAGTCTTGATTAACTGGACTGGGGTCAGCATGGGAACAGGCTCTGGGTGGGCTGGTGCTCTGCACCGGCAAGGGCAGTGTGGCCGCCCCCAGAGGTTCTGCCCAAGCGGGGTGTTCTGTTACGTCTCTGTGCTGTGGAACTCAGTGTCTGTCTGTCTTCAAGGTGCGAAAATCTCTCCGGGAAACTGTTCGTTCGTTCAAAGTGACTAACGAAGAACTTGCTGTGAAAGGACCAAACAGCCTCCAGGATCTGGCAGCCTGCCATGCCACCTGCAAGGTGACTGGCTTTCCCGTGCAGGGGGGTTTTGGGGCAGGGAGGCCGGAAGAGGCTTGGGAACTAACCCCATGTACCCAGCGCCTTTTGGGCATTGATAGGAGAGGGATTTCCCCCACGCTGCGCCGGGAGTCCTCAGGCTGTTTGTTTTCCTGCGTTTCTCTTCTGGCGTCTGTAGGAGTGACTGGGTTTTCCAGTGCAGCGTGGGAGTGGTGCTCAGAGGGGCCTGCAGGGCACCGCTGGCTCTTTCTCCTCGCTTCCAGCTGCAAAGAGGAACCTGGCGCCTTGTTTAAAACGACTGGAAACAAGGCGGCCACGTGCTGAGAAGAGGCCTGTGTGGCTAAGCGCACACGTAGCGAGTGGGGATCCATCTGTGTAGGGCTCGGAGAAGTCCAGGCACTGCGCAGGGCAGCCGGAGGACTGGAAGGAACACAACAGATGGGAGGGGGAAGTGAACAGAACGACACAACTTTCCGATGTAGGAGTCTATGGTTAAGCGGTTCGGAACCGGCTGTGTTTAGCAGCATCAGTTACTTTTTGTTCTGTTTCCAAGAACCTGCTGCATAAGATGAAAGGCCGTGGCTTCCCCTGGGTTCGACTGCTGCTTGTGATTCTG
>NW_027061832.1:0-1000 GCF_011386835.1 Chrysemys picta bellii | reverse complement strand
AGCTTTCCTCTCCTCTGCATTTGCCACCCACCGCTGCTCAGCAGGAGATGGCCAGCACTAAGTTCCTTCCTCTAGTGAACTGCTTTACTTCGCCGCCAGCCTTTCTCCACCTTCTCTCTCAGCCCCATCCCTCCTCCAGCCTCCCAGGCCTAGGACCGTGTAAACAAAAGCTGTTGGCTTTGTCCAGTGATGTTTCTCCTGGTACCAGTTCTGCACTTTTACCCTTTGTGCAGCCTGACCCGGAGCCTGTCTGTCACCTGCCTCAAATCTAGGGTCAAAAGTAATAATCAGATCTCATTCTTCAGCTGGGGTCAGGCAGGATCCCCTCCCCCAAATGTCCATTTAGCCAGCTGGATTGTTTTTTCACTTTCCTTGGAAGTGTCAGGGATTTAGTTGGGATTGGTCCTGCTTTGAGCAGGAGGTTGGACTAGATGACCTCCTGAGGTCCCTTCCAACCCTGATATTCTGTGATTGGCCACAGCTGGAGCTGGGACACCTGGCAGGATGGTACAAAGAACCCTCTGCCAAGGTGCTGGGCTGGTGTGTTTTGCTCACATGCTCAGGGTCTAACCGGTAGCCAGATTTGGGGTTGGGAAGGAATTTTCCTTCTGGGTAGATTGGCAGGAACCTGGCCAGGGGGTTGCCGGCCTTGGCAGTGGGGGGCACAAGTTACCTGCTGGGATCATCTGGGCACATCCCACCCTGCCACTGCAAGTGACTAGGTACTGATGGCACCTCGGTCTCTCCTGGACTCTGCGTGTGGCTCACGCTGCTGAGGACTGGAATGCTTTAGTCTAGCCCAAGTCCTCGGCTCCCCACAGGCCTCTGATCTACAGGAGATCAGGCGAGATGAGCTGATGGTTCCTTCTGGCTGTAACAGATATGAAATCTGTGAAACTTCTTGGCCCTGTGCTCAGAGAGTGACTGAGCTGTTCCCGAGTCCGACTCAGCAGCCCTGACTGTCCAGCACTTGACCATCCCCTGCCCCTGAAGCTACACT
>NW_027061831.1:0-1000 GCF_011386835.1 Chrysemys picta bellii | reverse complement strand
CTGGCTCTATAGGCAGGGAGCGAACCAAGGAACTACAGCTCCCAGGGCCCCTGTTGGTTCTCAGCTCCCAGGCTGGATCCCCCGGCTGCTGCCCCTGCAAATGGGCTGCCCCAAGCAGGTGCTCGCTTTGCTGGTGCTAGAGCCGCCCCTGTGGTCAGCAAACACGCTATGAGAAGACTCCGATTCTGGCCCTGCAGAAGAGGGAGGTGAAAGAACAAGTCAAGCCTGAAAAGAAGGGGGACAGGTTAACCCTAAGGGGGGTGTGGGGGGGCACAGAGCAGAAATCTGAAGCTGTCTCTCAGCTATTACCTGAAAATAAATGTAAAGCTTCGTACAGCACAAACTATTGCAAACCTGGTCTGTTGTACAAGAGGGGAAACTGAGGCACGCCACCTCGTAAATTTCATAACTGACCAGTGAGTGGGGTAATTCACTAGCCTGACTATAAACCAAACTAAGAACAGCCGAAAGGTAATTCTCCTGTTTTTCCTGCTATTACCAAGGGAATTTGTAAAAGGAATTGGTATTATTATTAAGCAATAATCTGTGCCCACCAAAGGGGGTAAAAATCAGGACCCGCCTGGTCCTGGCCCTTTATAATGCGTCACTGGAACAAACAGCCTCTCGGGAGAGATCCAGTGGCAGCACCAGCAGGGAGCCCAGTGTCCAGACCGTCCTCCCCAGCACGAGGATGGGGATCACGCAGAGCTGGTTCTGGGCCTGCTGGGACAGCCCCTGGGTGCTGGACACCTGCGTCCTTCTGGTCCTGGTCACCTGGATGGCCATGGCGACCCAGCACAGCTTCTCCAGGAGAAGCAGGATGCTAGGAGGACACCCCCCCCCAACGCCCCTGTAGCCGTCCTACACTCTCAGCAGAGCTTGCCTGGACACAGCCCCATGGAAGGAAGGAGGAAGGAAGGGTGGGAGGGTGGCTAGAGGCCCCCTGTTCTGACCAGGCCCCATTGGGCTGGCAGGACACATCCACAGAGAGAGACAGGGT
>NW_027061830.1:0-1000 GCF_011386835.1 Chrysemys picta bellii | reverse complement strand
CAGAGTCCAGGGAAGGGTTTTTGTGGCCTGCAGCATGCAGGGGGTCAGACCAGATGATCATAATGGTCCCTTCTGACCTTAAAGTCTATGAGTCTATGAGGGAGTGGGGGAAGCCACTCAGTAGGGAGTGCTCTCCCCTCGCAGGCAGTGCCGACCCCAACACCCCAGCCTGATGCTAGGGGGTGCTGCGTTGCTACAGGGGAGATGGGATTGAAACCACCACTCCTGGCCATTTAAAGAGCCCATCACTCCACCCTTTACACAGAACCCGAGGGGTTAACCCTGGTTTCCCCATCACATGCCATCTGGGGAGTTATTCCACCCCAACATCCCTCTGCATGTTCAGCCAGATGCAGGGTTCTTCCTCACCTCACCTCCTCTGCTGAGCTGCCACAGTTGGTGAACAGCTGCTGCATCACACCCCAGAGGTGGCTGCATTTCCAGGCTGTTTCGGGTGACCCCCAAAGTATTTCCTGTCTCCCTTACAGGCTGGCGCTGAGGCTGAACCAGTGAACGACTAGAGAAGTGCAGTGCAGGGGGCTGACTGAATAATTATTAAAAAATGGAGCAGGCTGCAGCCACCCCACCTTGAACTCAAACCGACGGTGCGGGCGGAACACAGGGCAAGAGCATGCTGGGATTGGTAGTCTCCCGGGGCAGCACTTTCCTATCCCAGATGAGGGAAGCTGTGGGAGGATGCCATGGAGTATCGGCTCACTGGGCACTGGCTCTCCCAGAGATGCCGAGGGCTCTCGTGCCCTCGATACCTAGCCAAGGGCTGCCTCCCTCTCTGCTTTCCCTTCTGCCTCCAGGCACTGTTTTGGCCATGGAAGTTCTTCAGGCAGATCTGCTGGCCGTGGGCTGCTGCATGGTGAAGCCAGCACGCCGGGGGCAGAGGAGCATGCGTGGCAGCCCGGCTCGGAGGATGCTAATGGAGGCTGGAGGTGGACCGATGCTGACAGAGACCAGCCACAGGTGGCTGCAGAGAGAACCTCAGGCT
>NW_027061829.1:0-1000 GCF_011386835.1 Chrysemys picta bellii | reverse complement strand
GAAAGCCCCTCCCCACAAAAGGTGGGTGGACTCCCTGGCCCCCCCCGACCTTCCATTTGGGCTTCCCTCTTTGGGCTCCCCGCTGGGTCCGACACTCTTGTGTCCCCTGAAAGGGAAGGTGATCCTGCCCCAGCTGTGGACTCACAGCTACCAGCTACGACAGACCTCTCGCTGGCCAGCAAAATCCCTCCCCTTCCACTCGGGTTGGGCTGGCACTCAGCTTTAGAGTCCTTGGGGCCTGTTCCCACCACAGTGGTCCCCAGGACCCCCACTTCCACCTTTGGGACACACACCTCTGTGCACCCCAGGGCAGGCCCGGCCCTCTGCTGACCTGCAACTTCCTGGCAGTCAGCAGCTGTGGTGGCCTCCTTGCTACAAGGTGGTACATCCCCCTCCCCCGGGGAGATGATTAGGGGACAGGAGCTGTCTTCATCCAGCTCCTCCCTCTGAAACTTCCCTTGAGCCCCAGAGCTACAGGAACCGGCTACAATCAGCCCTGCCCCCGAAGCTGCATCCTTTACTGCTGCAGAGGAATCTAAGAGACACCCTCCTATTCCCCCAGCAGTCCGTGTGACTTCACCCCCCCCTCTGGAGCTTTTAGCACAAGATTCCTTCTCACTGCTAACCAACCCCGGGACAGATTCTGCCACACTAAAGAAATCATTCCCCAGTAGAAACGGTGCAAAATTGTGTGCCACCGTTGCAACAGTCAGCTCAGCCTGCAAATCCCGAGTTTGCATGTGTACTTTAGCTAAAGGTGCAAGGACTTTGTAACCCCCGACCAGCTCTAATTCTGCCATTTTACCTGGCAACAGATCCTTCTCCTGGATTAGGTCCCTCCTGACCACAGAAATCTCAGCACCCGTGTCCCTTAATCCAAGAAGCATCTGACCATTCAACTTAACAGCATGCATATGCTCATTGCTTGGTTGTGTGGAAGCAAGCTTTACAAACCCTGTGTGGAAGGAGGCCACAGCCTGGCTCTGAGAAGCCGCAGCTT
>NW_027061828.1:0-1000 GCF_011386835.1 Chrysemys picta bellii | reverse complement strand
CACTCAGTAAGGGACACTTATTCCTCAGGTGCTCAGTGGACTTACAATGATAGCACCTCTTGGGCTCCTCTGCTTGCACAGGAAATTTGGGACGCGTACCAGGGGAATGGGGGGGTGACCGCCCAGCCTCTTTTTTCCCAGACCCAGGGGTAAAACGGTTATTCTGCTTTCCCCCAACCTTATACCCTTCTGCCAGTGGTTTGTGTTTGATTGCAGCTTGGGCTTGTTCATAAGAGTCAGCATACTCAGCTAATTCACCCACTGCATTTACCTTTTTGTCCCACAAATACTGTTTTACCTCATCACTGCACATATTCAGGAAATGTTCCTGAGTAACTAGATCACACATCCCTTCAAAGCTGGTAATGCCTCTCCCCCGCACCCATTTATCTACCAAATCTCTCATTTCATTGGCATAAGCCACATTACTTAATCCAGATCCCCTCTTAAGGCTCCTGAATTTAACCCTGTAGGTTTCAGGTGTAACCTGAAACTGTTTCAAAACCAGTTCCTTAAATTTACCATAGTTTGAAGCATCATCAATAGGCATCTTATTGAATATGTCCAGAGCTCTGCCAGTCAATTTTGCTATCAATGTGGTCATCTTCTGATCTTCAGGGATGGCATGGAGGGTGCACAGTCTCTCAAAGGTGATGAAATATTCGGCGATATCGCTGGACTCATCATACTGTGGACATAGCCGCTCCCATTTGTGGATTTTTGGGTAAGTGGAGCCAGCAGGGGGAGGGTTTCGTCTCTTTGACTCCATAACAGCCAGTTCATGCTTCTGGGCCTCCCTCTGGGCCTCCATAGCCCTCTCGTGGGCAGCTGCCTCTGCCTCCGCCGCCGCTCGCGCCCTCGCTGCTTCTGCCTCCGCCCTCGCTGCCTCCCTCGCTGCCTCTGCCTCCGCCCTCGCTGCCTCGACCTCCATAGCTCTCTTGTGGGCAGCCTCTTCCCTTGCATGTTCTGCCTCCATGGCACTAATTTCTAATTGTCTTAG
>NW_027061827.1:0-1000 GCF_011386835.1 Chrysemys picta bellii | reverse complement strand
TTCCAGCCGTCTCTTATGTTCACTTTCTCTCCCTTTTGCTTCCAACCTGGCCAGCTTTAGTTTAATAGCAGCGTCACTGGTACTCATTGTCCTGCTTTCTTGTGCTGGGCTACGACCACTCTGCAGTTCACTGGAACTGAGATCACTAGTACTCATTTTCCTGCTTTCTTGTGCTGGGCCACAACCCCTCTGCAGTTCACTGAAACTGAGATGCACTCAGCTCAGGGGATTCTTAGTTAACAGAGAGCTTCCTTTTCTGTCCCTACTTCCCTTGCCCGAAATAAGCAAACAGAAAATAACAAACCAGTAACCACTTTGTCTGTTCTCCAGCCACCACACTTAAAACTCACTTAAAATCACTACCAGTATCTCAAAGCAATCAGCTGTGCACAGATCCTGCCGACTACGCCACTGTGACGGGTTGGATCACAGAAACCCCCTTGGGAGCTGCCACCAGATGTGCAAAGACTACCCCTGCTTCTGCTTTCCCTGCCAGCTCAGGACTCCAGCACCCTGTCTTGCTGAGCCAGACACTCCTGTTTGGCTCCAGACACAGATCCAGGGTCTGAATCACTTGTCCCAAAGCTGCAAGTTTACCTGAAAACAGCTCGCAGTAGTGCGCTTGTCTTTAGCACTCAGATGCCCAACTCCCAATGGGGTCTAAACCCAAATAAATCCGTTTTACCCTGCATAAAGCTTATGCAGGGCAAACTCATAAATTGTTCGCCCTCTATAACACTGATAGAGAGATATGCACAGTTGTTTGCTCCCCCAGGTATTAATACATACTCTGAGTAAATTACTAAATAAAAAGTGATTTTATTAAATACAGACAGTAGGATTTAAGTGGTTCCAAGTAGTAACAGACAGAACAAAGTAAGTCACCAAGCAAAATAAAATAAAATGCGCAGATCTATGCCTAATCAAACTGAATACAGATAATTTCCTCACCAGTTCCAGAGTGCTCCCTTTTACAGGCTAAGCTCCTTTTAGCCTGGGT
>NW_027061826.1:0-1000 GCF_011386835.1 Chrysemys picta bellii | reverse complement strand
TGAGTGCTTTAGACCCCTTTAGTTTCAGTTTTGCTCTGATTATTCCGCTATTTTTTTTCTGTGAACCATTTCCTGGTTTTGTCTCTCCTCTCGCAGGCTGCTCAGAGAGCTGAGGAAGGAGATGCCATGGAGAAATCAGTGAGCGATTGCTTACATGACATTCTTGAAGAGCTGACAAAGAATGAGCTCAAGAAATTCAAGTTGAAACTGAACAAATTTAAGCTGAAGAGGGACTATGACAATATCCCCATGGGTAAATTAGAGGACGCATCACCTGTGGACATGACTCAATGCCTGCTCAGCTACTATGGAGAGGACTATGGGGCGGAAGTGACAGTGAATGTGCTGAAATCTATAAACAGGAGAGATCTGGCTGAGAAACTCTCTGAGACACTGAGACCTGGTAAGAAATAACCTAGGGAGAGCTCTGCCCTGCACAGTGTGTGCGTGTGGGGGGAGGGAGGAGGAATTGTATCTCCTTCTCTGCAACTCTGATTTTCAAAATTTGCTTTTTTTTATAATATTTATGGACATAAATAACTATTTGCTTTGTGCTGAGGTGATGGCCGCCATCTTGGCTAACATACTGGGGACCAACCCGTGGACCTCCAGTGCTAAAAGCACAAACTGCCAAAGCTTCATAAAATGGAGCTGTAACAGACTTGTCTGAGAGATCAGGCAGAGAGGGGAGACGTGTAACACACATTCACTAGTGAGTTACACTGACACTGTGCTCCACCCTCTACACTGCACAGAGAGGCAGTGATGGTCCTACCCCAAAAAGTGTGAGAGAGAACATTTCCCAGCCAAAGCAGGAGCGTTATTAGAAATGACAGAAGAAAACAGAAATCACCCAGATTTTAACATGTCAATCTTTAATTCAGAGCCAGGTTTCACTTACCATTTTCTGACTCCATTTCCTGGCTCCAGTTATGCCCCTAAAGATTTGCAGGTGCTTAATTTTAGACACAATGATCCCTGCTCTGAACTGAACTAGTGC
>NW_027061825.1:0-1000 GCF_011386835.1 Chrysemys picta bellii | reverse complement strand
TCAGGGACCAGAGTGGGGCTGGTGCAGGGCTCCTCAGGGGCCAGGGTGGGGCTGGCGGGGGGCTCCTCAGGGGCCAGGGTGGGGCTGGCGCAGGGCTCCACAGTTGCCAGGGTGGTGGGTGGCTCCTGCTGGGCCCTGGGGTGCAGCTCCTGGCTCCTTGGCTTCCTGTGAAGGAAGCCCCAGAGCTGCCTTGCCCGGCTCCTGCCCTCTCCTGGCTCCCTCCTCCGTAGCTGTACCCGGGGCCACCTCCATTTGGGCCCAGAAGGTGCCTCAGGGTCAGCTAGGGGAGCTGGTGTCATCCACTTCCTGCAGCATGCCAGGCAGCTCCTCTGTTTATGCTGGCCACCAGCCTCTTCCCCACCCATGGGGCCAGAGGGGCCGCTCTCCTCCTCAGAAAGCCGGATGTTCTTTCCCTCTGGCTCTGGAGCCACCTGCCTGGCCTTCCTCCTGAGCATCTGCCTCAGCCGCTCCATCCTGGAACTGAGTGGGGAGCAGCCGTGAGTCTGGGTTCAAGGCAGCCTCTCATTAATGGGGCCTGCCTGCTCCCCTGCCCACCTCCCCTCCGCTGAGGCAATTCCTCCTCCCCACACATCCCACCCCAGGGCACAGGAACCCTCATCCTGGGGAACAAACTCTGCCAAGGGACGGGCTGGGAGCCCTATTGGTGGGATATTTCCACCACACTGGGGATGGCTCTGGAGAACTCCACTTACTTACTCTAGATGGGATGGAGCTGGATGGCAGATGCTTGCTGTTGGTCCTTCCTTTACCCTCCTCCTCGATCCTCTGCACCCAGGTGGCCTAGAAGGGGTGCTGCAGAATCCCCTGCCAGCAGGGCAGGGGGTAGAAGTGGGGAGATCGAAAGTGACTGTGAAAACAAGACAATGTTTTATTGCCAGGGGATGGATAAACTCAGGCGAGCAGCCAGGGATTCACAACACTGACCGACAAACAGAAGGACACCTCCCATCTCAAGGTCTCCTAGTATCTCACGCACATT
>NW_027061824.1:0-1000 GCF_011386835.1 Chrysemys picta bellii | reverse complement strand
CCAAACAATTAGAACCCATTTTTGAAAATTTTGCCCTACCCGACTTACCGCCAAGATTATATGGGAAATATGCAATAGCAACAGGAATAGTTCAGGACCATGTCTAGCCATAATCCCAGTAGGTGTAGTTCCAAGTCAAAAAGCAGAATGTTAGTCCAGTTATTTCAATGATATACATCTAGTCGATTCTCTAAAAATACAGTCTTTGTTGATTGATTAGTCTACTGTTAATTTTGTTACCCTGTCTTCCCATCCCTGACCCACTAGTTTGTCTCATCTACCTGCTATATCTTGTCTGTTTAAATTGCAATGTCTTTGGGGGAGGGATTGTCATTTACTGACTATCTGCAGCCCCCAGCACAATGGGGGTCCCTGAGCTGGTTGGCCTCTAAGTGCTACTGCAACATAATTCTAAACAACAATAATAATACCAAGCATGTCCTCTTTTTTAGCAGCCTTTTGAATGGGATATCCAGTTTTCTATTAAATGGAGTTTGGCTAGTAGCGACAACATGGAGTTCATCCGGTGGGTTCATATTGAATTCTTTCTTGCATCTATTCCACTTGATACCGATGGCTTTCTGGTGTCTTCACCCTTTGCACCATAACACACACGTGCACACAATTCTATTTTCTAAGTCTTTGCACAGCATGTTCCAATGTTTAGTTTTGTTAAGTGTCTCCATCAGTTTTGACTACAATTTAGACAGAAAACCTTTTAATACTTGTGAATCATATAAAATTAATGGATTATGATACTAGGACAAAGGGGATATTAGAAATATACTTATCTTATGTGTGCCAGAAACATACTGTCTTTTCTGCCTTTACTCTTTTCTCCTACTTTCTCTGCCATCCAATCATTTCCTGACCCTGAATCTCAGCCACTTTTACAAAGTGAAAATGTATGCAATCTGGACAGAAACCCTTTCTTCTTCTTCCCTTTCATTCACCATTCTTTCCTCCTTCAACCGTGTCACTGACTGATTTGTCTTTTCTA
>NW_027061823.1:0-1000 GCF_011386835.1 Chrysemys picta bellii | reverse complement strand
TCTTGCTTCTCTATCAGAGCTGGTGCACAGCAGCCTTGTGCACCACCTTATAGAACTAGAATGAAAGTCTAATAACTTCTGAATCTCTGTATTCTGCAGCTTGTTCTTGGTGGTGTTCACAAGCTGAGATCAGGGGAAGTTGTCCGATGTGAGTTTCGTTTATGTTCTGAGTATATTTCCCTTCAGCTATGGACAAAAACTTTGCTGAGAATTTAAATTTTTTTAAAGCTGACCATTTTTGCGGGGGCTGTATGCCCTGGCCTGTGGGACCAAATCACTCAAAATGTACACCTCTAACTGCACCTCTGGCCTTGATGTAGCAGAGCAATGCCCAAGACAATCTGTAATAGCTGTTGCCAACTAGTTATTATAAGAAAAGTTACTGAAGACTTTAAGTAACAGTAAACATTTATTACTGAGAGCTGTACTGATAGGAATTGCTAGTTTCCCTGTATGGCTGCAAGTGTAGCCTGTAGCAACGTGTTTTCTGCTGATAAAGCTCACTACACAATATTCCCCCTCTCCTACACCATGCAACATTATGTTCCTGCTCATTATCACTCCCTTTTTAAAAAAATATTTACATTTCATTTTTAACTTAATTTAGCATCATTCTAATCTGAAACCCTAAGGGTACGTCTACACTACCCGACGGATTGGCAGGTAGTGATTGATCTATTGGGGATTAATTTATCGTGTCTAGTCTAGATGTGATAAATCGATCCCCAATCGCTCTTCCGTCGACTCCGGTACTCCACTACTGCGAGAGGTGGAAGCGGAGTCGACAGGGGAGCGGCTGCAGTCGACCCTGTGGTACGTCAACTTCAGCTACGTTATTCACATAGATGAAGTTGCGTATGTTACATCGACCCCTCTCCCCCATATTGTAGACCAAGGCTAAGAGTCTACAATTAATCTCTAGAAGGTTTTCTTATCGTTCTGCCTTTAGAGGTAATAGAAGTCTCAGTGTCCCATTTTTGTTGTGTATTCAAACTGACTA
>NW_027061822.1:0-1000 GCF_011386835.1 Chrysemys picta bellii | reverse complement strand
CTTGAGACTCAGTAGATTGGTTTGGAATTGCCTGAATTTCTGAGTTGGATGTTAACACAGTTTCCGTTTGTTCCATATTTTCATTCTCCTGTACAATTCTTTTAATGCTCATCAAATCGCTTCTGTTTCTTCAGTAGGTATCTCCTGCCTCTATCATCTTGGACCAGTTCATTGGTCAATCACCTTTGCAGGTTTCCTTGTTCCTTTTCATAGAATATCAGGGTTCGAAGGGACCTCAGGAGGTCATCTGATCCAACCCCCTGCTCAAAGCAGGACCAATCCCCAATTTTTGCCCCAGATCCCTAAATGGCTCCCTCAAGGATTGAATTCACAACCCTGGGTTTAGCAGGCCAATGCTCAAGCCACTGAGCTATCCCTCCCCCCTTTTGACTAATACAAACAGCCTCTCCATTTTCCAGTGATAATAAAGGCTTTGAACCTTTGTCAGAGAAATATTTCTGCTTTGCTTGCCTCAGTTTTAGGTTACTTTGTATGTCTCTTTGTATCAGGTTAGGTTGCAACAACTTTGATTAAGTCAGCAATCTGGTACTTAGATGTCTTTCCATAAGGAGTTGAGCAGGTAAGGAGGTCAGTTTGAACCCTCATATGGTAGCACTGGTTCTTTTGATTTTTGTGTCTGAAGGTTTGGTATGTTGCAAGACTGTACCATATCCACAATTTAATTAAACACTTATGGGCAATAGACAGCATCTCAAGTTCTTATTTTACATAGCTCTGCTCTCAGAAGACTCTCATGGATAATAGCTAAGATCTCTGTTCTTAGACTTGCTGGTACTATGATTCTGTCACTGTTAAAGGCAAGTGCATCTTGCACACTTAGTTCCTCTCTATATGATCAATAAGCACAGATATCCTCTGGTATTCCTCGCCATCCTTGCAAAACAGTAAGTTTGGCAGGACAACATCATTTGCAATAGCAGCTTGAAATTCCTTCAATTTCTGTTGTGAAATAAGCAAAGAAGACATCATGCAACATATT
>NW_027061821.1:0-1000 GCF_011386835.1 Chrysemys picta bellii | reverse complement strand
TCAACATCAACTTACTCCGGCACCATACAGTATGTATGCTCTGGATAAAGCATCAGCAATTGCGAACTCTTACCATGGTCTGTATTCCACTTGCAGTTGATATTTGTGGAGTGTTAGCAACCATCTTTGAATCCTTGGTGGAGCACTGCACAAAGATTTTCTGAAAATGGCTTGGAGAAGCACGGGATTACTTTTTTTTCCATAGATAAACTGATGAAGTCGAGTGCAGCCAAATACTGTTGCCAGCGTTCCTTTTTCTATCTGGGCATAACTCTGTTGTGCACTTGTCAGAGCTTTAGAGGCAGAAGTGACAGAAGCCCCAATTTGCAGCAATACAGGCCCTACTCCAGCAGAACTGGCATCTGCTGATGAACTGATTGGTTCTTTGACATTAAAGTACTTCAGCCTGGGTGACTCTGTAGGCAATTCTTTCAAGTGTTCACATACCACCTTGTGTATTGGCATCCAGGAGAGCTCGGCATCTTTTTCCAACAGTTGTCTTACAGAAGTTGCTACTATTGACATGTAAGTTCCCAAGGTAATAAACCATTCCAAAAAATCTTTGCAATTCAGCCTTACAGGTCGCTGTGGCCATTTCAATTATAACAGCAATTTTTTAGTTGTCAAGTTTAAGACCTTCTTTTGTCGAGTGATGCCCCAAATATTTTATCTCTGTCATAGCCAATTTTGCATTTGCTCTTGGTTAGTTGAATGTTCCTTTCACAACATCTGTCTAGAACTCTCTTGAGCCTTCCATTATGTTCTCCTCTGGTATGTCTCCAGACCCTTATGTAATCTACGTAATATGCAACACCTTCCAGTCCTTCAAATGTCTGTTGGGTCACTCTTTGGCACATTTTACGAGCTGAAAAGATGCCAAAAGGAAGTCTGGGAAACCTGTACCTGCCAAATGGTCTGTTGAACATACAGAGTCTAGACATTTTGTCATCTGGCTGGACTTAGCAAAATCCACTACTAGCATCTAAGAAATGAAAATTGT
>NW_027061820.1:0-1000 GCF_011386835.1 Chrysemys picta bellii | reverse complement strand
TAAAGTGTTGTATAACTTTAGAGACAGCACATTGGCCTGTGCCCCAATATCAATTTAAAAACTCAGTTTTGTGATCGTTAATGAGCAAAACCACATTCCACTCAGCTTTGGATGGCTAAGTACACAGCATACCAGGGAACAGATCTTGTGAGTGCTCATCTGCTTCTGTGAGGGAAAACATGTGTTTGCCCTGGGACTTTTCCTTTCCAGAGTTGTGCATTTTGGCTAAATGATGGTGTTTGCCACATCTTTGGCATTCTTGCCCATACACTGGACAGTTCTTTATGGCGTGGCTGTGGCCATATTTATAACAACCCTCAGTTGCCTCTAACGGCTCTTTTTTCACTTCTCTTGATTACAGGCTTTTACTGACCACAGAACATCCTCCAGTCCATGACTGTATGTCTGGGTACTTACTAAAGGCAGACTTATGCTGCAATGTGTGCACATGGTTTTGGGTTCACCCAGCTCATTCGATTGTTTTGCAGTCATTTCCGCTGTACAACATATGTCCACAGAACGTTCAAGGGTTAAATTAGTCTCCCTCAACCACCTAGCTTGCACTGACTCTGAGACAGTACCACGCACAATGCGGTCTTTAATGAGTGAGTCACACAGATCTCCAAATTCACAACATTGTGCTGCCATTTTAAAGAAGTCACATGTTGGTCTATAATTTTCCCTTCTGTCTGACTGCTGGTGAAAAAATTGTGCCTCTCATATGTGACATTTCTTTGTGGGCACAGTATGCCTCAAACTTATTTTTTAAAGCTTATATTTTTCGTTATCTGCTGCATTATCAAATTTTAAAGTATTAAAACCTCTCTTGCTTCTTCACCTGCCAAATGAGGAAATAATGCAGCCATTCATCTTTTTGTCTGCATCACTCACAATGCTGCAGAGCTTAAATCCCCCCTTCCACTTTCTCCAGTTCTCTGTAGCATTTCCTTCAAACACTAACTTTCCTGAAGTCTTTAGTTGGTTCAGTTTCAGGTTTTTT
>NW_027061819.1:0-1000 GCF_011386835.1 Chrysemys picta bellii | reverse complement strand
GAGTTGGCCTCGGGGGACAGATGCCATTTTGCGTCATATCCTCTTCATTGCTATTTCACTCAGCCCCCGCTCCCCATGTGTCTCAGGCCTCACTGGCATTTTACACCACTTCAGGTGAAAGGAATGGAGTCGTGGGGTCTATCAGGCACCTAGTTAGATCCTAACCAGTATTTTTCTTGGGTCACAGGGAGTCATTTCCATCCTTGCATTGTCTGCTGAGAGCCACTTGGACCTCACCTTGAACGCACTTCAGGAGTTTGGGGCTGCAATGAGCAAGGTTAAGATTTCTGGGTTCATCAGCCACCTGAAGGTAAAGGAGCCAGGGGCTTCTCTCAAACTTCCTCTCCCCCTCTAAAGCGGGGGCAGCAACCCTGCGGTAGTGTCTGCTCTGGTCAGCTAGCATTGTCCCCCAATGTATGCGTTCTACGTGATGCCTGCAGTTAAGCAGAGAGGAGCACAATCTGGAGCTGGGGTTCTCTCAAATGATTTTTATCGTCTGATGTCTTTTCCATGCAAGCGACTGATGTAGTTCCCACACATTGTGCATGGGAGGAGCGCTCAAGCCATGAGACATCAGATGATAAAAATCATTTGAGAGAACCCCAGCTCCAGATTGTGCTCCTCTCTGCTTAACTGCAGGCAGTCTGTTGTAAAATGATGGTAGATACACTGGAGGGTAGGGATAGGATACAGAGGGACCTAGACAATTAGAGGATTGGGCCAAAAGAAAACTGATGAGGTTCAACAAGGACAAGTGCAGAGTCCTGCACTTAGGACGAAAGAATCCCATTCACTGTTTCAGACTAGGGACCGAATGGCTAGGAAGCAGTTCTGCAGAAAAGGACCTAGGGGTTACAGTGGACGAGAAGCTGGATATGAGTCAACAGTGTGCTCTTGTTTCCAAGAAGGCTAATGGCATTTTGGGCTGTATAAGTAGGGGCATTTCCAGCAGATCGAGGGACGTGATCGTTCCCCTCTACTCGACAATGGTGAGGCCTCA
>NW_027061818.1:0-1000 GCF_011386835.1 Chrysemys picta bellii | reverse complement strand
GTTTCCATTAATTAATAGCTGCTTTGATATCCTAAAGACCTATTTTTACTGGTATAACTGGAGTATATTGTTGGAAACATCTACCTCTCTAGACACCTGAATTGACCTCACTCTGGAAATTAGCAGTGGCTGTTGGTTTCCTGGTAGCATGACAGCTTCAAGTCCAAATCCCTGGCTGATTACAAAGAATAGAGCCAATATTATCATCAGACCTCTGCTTGGTATCAGTGAGGGTGTGGCTGCTAGAATAGAGTTGCTGTCCTGGGTACTTAAAACTGGACTGGAAGCAGATCCATCATTTCATTTAAAGATCCCTAACTGAGTTATCAGTTATCAGTGCTGGAATTATGACCATAAAAATGGCCATACTGGGTCAGACCAAAGGTCCATCTAGCCCAGTATTCTGTCTTCTGACAGTGGCCAGTGTCACCTGCCCCAGAGAGAATGAACAGGTAATTGTCAAGTGATCTGTCCCCTGTTGCCCAGTCCCAGCTTCTGGCAAACAGAGGGTAGGGACACCCTTTGTGAAGGGGACATAGGATGGCCACGAATATTTGGTCTCATAGTTGTATGTCCAGTGTGGCAAATTGCCGGCACTATTATGTTGCGTCCCGTACTTTCTCCTCTTGTGGGGGTGCAGGGCACCGCTTCTCACCCCTGAACTGGGGTATCAACTGTCCCATTAGTGTCCCAGAAAAGGGGAGTGGAGAGGGAGGGACCTGGGCTCACCCTCTAGTCGAGGTCCCAGCCCAGGGGCTCTAGGGAGAGCAGTGAACCACTTGAACTAGCGATTCCTTCCCCTGGGCTACTTCTCTCTCCAGCCCTTCAGCTTGTGGGGCTTCCTGCCCTCTCTCCGCTTGGGCCAAGTTTCTCCCAACCACTTGTGTCTCTAGAGTCCCTCTGCTCTGCACAAGCCGGGTTTCCCTTTACCTAGGGTCTTGGTCTTCTGGCCCACCACAGCACTTCTCCAAACTGCTCTCTGTTCCAACACCAAACAACT
>NW_027061817.1:0-1000 GCF_011386835.1 Chrysemys picta bellii | reverse complement strand
CTGCTTCAACTCCTCCAACTGTCTGATTGAAGCAGAGGGGGGCGGGTTATCAGGTGACTGGCTTTAGGTGCTCTAATTGGCTTAATTGGTTTCAGGTGCTCTAATTAATCTGTAGCAGCCTCTCTTCCCTCTACAGGGACTGGCTCTCATCATCCTGGGGCTTACATATCTCCCATCTATCACTCTCCTGCTGTCCTCTGGCCGTGCTATATCACACCAATTAGTAGGAATATGGCTTTTCCTTCATCAATTTGCCTTCCAAACCCTAGATCTTTGTAGCCACATGTTCATGATTCCATATTTACTGGAAAATGGGAAAGCAGGAACTGAGGTTGGCGCTCTCTGTCCTGTCCTTCTGAAGTCTAGTATTAATGGTGAGGCTGCAGTAAGACTAGGTCACTTAACCTAGTTCTGTAACTGGAAACTCAATATTTAAACACGAGGAGCGTTAAAGGAGGACAGTACTCCTAACTTTCTCATCATTGGCAAGGAGAAAATTTGGTCTTTACTTAAATATGACGTATTCAGTCTGAGCCACAGAAGTGTCCAGGGGTCACATGTAACTTCTGTTAAATTGCAGTGACATCACTGAGCTGTGGAGATCTCTGGGGGGAAACCCCTTGCTTGCCACTCAAGTCCTAAAGATCCTGATAGACAAGATAAAGACTCCAACAAGACAAGAAGGCCGCATCACCTCAGAGACTGAAATCGACAGGGATTTGGCAGCTGCTGAACCTCTCTCAGTAAGTAAAGACAGACACGTATTTCAGGCTTTACCTCTGCCCTGTGACAATCCTGCTGATGGAAAGCTAGAAGTGTGGTATAATATTGCTGTGTGGGCACTTCTCCTCTGATGTACTGTTTCCCTGAGTCCAGCTCTGCTGTCTGTGGAACAAATATGGCAGTTTTAGAGTACGTGGCTGATTTACTTAATAACATCTGGCAATTAGAAAGTCTTTGAACCAGCTTTCTCACAGTGCTTTGCAAATATTCCTTAGTT
>NW_027061816.1:0-1000 GCF_011386835.1 Chrysemys picta bellii | reverse complement strand
AGGAGTATGGGCACTAGCAGAGTACAATAATATGGAAAAGATACATGATCAGGACCCAAACACTGGGGGCATAGAGTGTGGTGATCACTAATGCACATTTTGGGGTCATATCTCCAGATATGACATTACAGAGTGCTGAGGGTTTGCACTTGACTCAGCACTCTGGTCACTATTAGTACTAATTTGGTTCCTCACAGAAGGCCTAATTGGACAGAGGTGTACCTGATTACGAGGTCAGATTGGGGCTAGTGAGTCAAGGAACCAATCATTCCATTAACAGGGAAACTGTATAAAAGGACATGGGCAGGAGCTCTTTGAGGGGAACAGAGAAAGAAACTTGGGTGACCAGATGTCTCGATATTTGGGGCTTTATCTTATACAGGTGCCTATTTCCCCCCACCCCCTGTCCTGATTTTTCACACTTGCTGTCTGGTCACGCTAGGAGAAACAGAAAGACAAAAAGCTAGGAGAGCCTGACAAAGTGAGGTCTCTGAGTGGAAACACCGTACCCCCGACTTTTGGAGAAGAGTTTAGAAAGTTGAGATACAATATAAAGGTGGCAAGGAGTCCTGTGGTACCTTATAGACTAACAGACGTATAGGATGCGTCCGAAGAAGTGGGTATTCACCCATGAAAGCTCATGCTCCTATACGTCTGTTAGTCTATAAGGTGCCACAGGACTCCTTGCTGCTTTTACAGATCCAGACTAACACAGCTACCCCTTTGATACTTGAATATAAAGGTGCTATGTATTGGTAGGGGGATTAAATAGACTAAATGTTGGTGTTTACAAGCAAGAAAGTCTCAACGCGGTCTGTGTTTGTGGAAGATGTGGGGGTGCAACACCCCTCTCTGTCACAGCTGGGGGCTCATCAGGGATTTCCCTGTTATCTATGCAAATGGAGAGCCTGCTGGAGAAGCCGGTGTAGAGGTTTGGCAGTCCGGGTGATGGAGGGAACACTGAAATGGGTGGTGAAGCAGCAAAGAGAAGTGTAGAACA
>NW_027061815.1:0-1000 GCF_011386835.1 Chrysemys picta bellii | reverse complement strand
GGGGTTCTCAGCCTTTCTGTTTCTGAGCCTCCCCCTACCCTCAACATGCTACAAATACTCCATGGCCCAGTTCCAGGCCTCTGCCCTGCCAGGCATCAGAGTTTGGGGCTCCTGGCTCCGGATTTTAACTCCACAGGGTGCAGGGGCTCGGGGCTTTAGTGCAGGTGCTGGGCCTCAGGGCTCCAGCGTGGCTGGGCTCAGAGCTTCACCTTTCTTCCCTGAGCCCCAGCTAGTCTAATGCCAGCCCTGCTTGGCGGACCCCCTAAAACCGGCCCGGTTGAGAACTGCTGGTGTAGAAGACCCTACAGACCTTCCAACAATCCCACCATGCAGAAAAACAGCCTTTGCTTGCCTGGTAGGTTTAACAGCAAAAGAGCCTTCAGGAATTTATATGGGAGCAAGCCCAGGTCTGGCAACAACTCCTCCAAAGTTTGGCGAGTCCTGTGACAGGAAATGGAAACCAGGCACAGCAGATCAGACTCTATAAAATGGGACCTGCTAACAACCCTGATGTGTTTTTGGTTACTCTTAAAGGAGCAGCAGTGAGACCTCATAGAGATAGAACAATGTGGGGCCTTCGACTGACACCCTATTTAGCCGGGGAAGCACATATATGGCTCTTAGTGATTAGTGGGCAAGAGATTATGACATGATTAAGGCAGCCATGCTGGACTAGGTGGGGCCTATCCACAGAAAAGTACTGCCAGAAATGGAGAGTTGAAAGATGGATTGAGGGATTATGCCTCTGTGCATTTGGACAGAAATTAAAAGATTGGGCCACTCACTGGTAAAGCCAGATATTCAAACTGTGAGGGAGATCATGGACTGCATGGTTCTGCAAGTTTCTTCAGAGTCTCCCTGAGCATACCCGAGCATGGGTTACGTGGCGCCAGCCAGTTAATCTGGACCCCACAGTTAAAGTTACAGAAGAATTTGCAGAGGCAGACATTCCCAGAGTGAGTCAGTGGTTTAAGGGACTAGATTTGAGAAGGACCAGAGT
>NW_027061814.1:0-1000 GCF_011386835.1 Chrysemys picta bellii | reverse complement strand
AGTGTAGACCTGGCCTAATTCCTTCCTGCATCTAAACACTTTTCTCCTTTGCTGCTTGAAGCTTCCAGAATGTCTCTGATGCCATCTACATATTTTACTATGTTTAAGCAGTTGTGTAGTGCCCTGATGCTATCAAACAAGTCCATGATGCGTTGGTTCCCTCCAAATCATGGGTATTTCAGCCCCAAAAGTGACCACATACTCTGTACCAGAAAGCTTCAACCAACAGAGATGGTGAGTAAATATCACTACCAAGTAGTTATAGCTGTCTCATGACTTCATTTACCACTGTGTAGCCCCACTGAAGACAGAATATGGCCCCTTACTTCTTCTCATGTGGTACTGAGGGTAGATGAAATAGAGAGAAGAGGGGAGTTAGACAATATCTTTAATTAGATTACCTCACCCACCTTGTCGCTCTAATATCTTGGGACCAACATGGCTACAACAGCACTGCATAGAACGGTAGATGAAATAGACATGCAATGCTTTTATATCGATCTAGTTACATAATCCAAAGAAATCACCCTCAAGCCTCCTTGGTATTAATTTTCAATCATTGACAGTTGGCTTGGTACTGACCAGAGACAACATAGGGCAGCCCCTGCTCTGAGCAGCTTATGATCTAAAAGAGAGACACAGAGTTGACAGGATGTACTGGGAAATCACAAGGGGGGAGTATTTTGTTGGGGAGGGGGGCAGATGATTTGTTTTTTATCTCCTTATCATCCTCCCCCAAGAAACAGAGGATGCTTTTCATAAGAGGCATTTACCTACAAATCTTGTTGCCTGGGTCACCATGTGTATAAACCCAGAACTCGTGTGGATATTTATTATCTAACAAGTCACTGTCTAGACCAGGAAACCCCACTGGCAGCAAATTCCTCGTGCAGTTCATACATGCACACACATAGACCTTAATGAGTGGTACCTCACCTTGGTGATGTGAAAAACATCAATGTCCTCCTTATATTGTTCAAGGACCCATGAGATCAGTTCA
>NW_027061813.1:0-1000 GCF_011386835.1 Chrysemys picta bellii | reverse complement strand
TAAGCAAGTAGTTTTTAAGTGAGGTGAAACTTGGGGTACGCAAGACAAATCAGACTCCTGAAAGGGGTCCAGTAGTCTGGAAAGATTGAGAGCCACTGACTTAAACTGTTACCCCAGTGCTTGAGCTGTAAATCTCAGTTCAAATAGCAAGCAGTATGTAAATCCTGCATGACTACACCACTGTCCCACAAAAATTCTTCGTCTGCCCTCTCTGTAGCACTGTTCCATGTAACTTGAATGTCGCATTCATATTCAAAATAATGTTTCAAGTATTGATTAGTTCAATAGAAATCATCAAAATTATTTGCATAAACAGTAGCATGTATTAAAGCAAAGGTGTCATGATAGCTTCAAAGCTGTCGGGATACCATACGACAGTGAGAATCATTTTGTATATTTCCACAAACATGGTCAAACTGAGCGCTGGCATTTCTATGATGGAGTTTGGGGAATGTAAAAGGAAAGGAGGTGTAGGTATTCTAGCCATATGATAGAGTTTTCCAAACTCTATTAACGCATACCAAGCCACATTGCTGCTGTACGAGTCTCCCTAAACCACTCAGGATGCTAGCTGGTTTAACTTAGTGTAGTATATAGGACTAGGATAGTATTTCTTTAAGTACTTTGTGAGCACTCTACTGCTTCGAGACAGACTCGAATTTGAAGAAGGACTCCGAGATCCGACCCCATAGTGATAGGATTAGGGCTAGAAGACAAAGAGTTTGTCAGCACTGTAGTGCTATTCACTGTTGTCTATATTTTAGAAGCCATCAGAAATCACTGAGAACCGCAGGATAGGTTAAGCTAGACCTTGGATGTTGGCACATAGTTAATAAACATGGTTATTTGGGAGCCAGCTATGCCCGAGCAGTGTCTTCATATGAATTTTGCTGCGTAACACGCAAAACACACAACTTTAATAATGTGTTTTATTATTTTTATTAACACAAGGAAACAAATGTAGGTAAATGTTGACATTTTCCTGTTCTTAATTCATCAA
>NW_027061812.1:0-1000 GCF_011386835.1 Chrysemys picta bellii | reverse complement strand
GTGGCTCTGCAGGCTGCCCAGGGCACCTTGCTTTCTCCGGCAGAAGCCAGCCTGGGCTGTGAGTTGGGGCCGGCGGAGCCATAGGCCCACTGTCATTATTCCCAAACACCTCCCCAAGGGGCCCCGGGGGCTGATCAGAGAGTTGACCGAGAGTGATTGTCAGCCCGGCCAGTGGAAGCTTTTATTCTGGCAGGATGGGCAAACCCCGCCCCAGCCGGGCAGCCACAAGCAGGTTTCTTTTAAATAAAAAATAAATAACAAAATCCCAGTGCCCAGGCCTCTCCCCGCCTGCAGCTCCCCCCCTCAGCAATAACTTAACAATCAGTAGCATCTAGGGTTCTAGTGCTCCCACCCTGGCCGCAGCTGGGCTGTGGGGGCTCCATGACAGTGCCTAGGGGGAGGTGCCTAGAGGGAGGTGCAAACAGCAGCTCAGCCAGGAATGGGGGGTGCCCAGGAGCTATGGTGGGGGAGGGTCCATGCCTGCTGAGCCCAGGGTTTGCTTCCCTGGGGAAAGGGGCTGCCCCAGGACTAGCAGCCTGAGCTGGCAGAGTTACACGCAGCCAGGGAGCAAGGCTCTGGCCTAAATCACCCACCACCCCCTGGCCGTGGGTCCCCTGGCTTCCCCTACAGGCCAGGCCAGCTGGGGCTAGAGCAGGCCCTGCTGATCCCTGATCCTGAGTGCAAGGCCCAGCCCTGCCCCCCATGGCCCCAGGAAGCCCAGGCCCTCTCTCGGGGTGGCAGGTGGGGCAGGGAAGGAGAAGCTGCTGCAGGAGAGATGCTGAGGGGCATGTCCCACAGCAGCAATGCGGAGGAGGGTGAGAGGAAATGACACTGCCCCTATACACAGTGCATGTAGGGGAGGAGGGAGAGGCAGTGTTTTCACCAAAGCACTCAGCCTGGGTGGCGGGACACAGGACTCCCAGGTTCTGGACTCAGTGCGGTGTTCAGGACCCCAGGGGGCGATCCAGGGGAAGAGAAGCTGGCAGAAGCTGGGGTTGGA
>NW_027061811.1:0-1000 GCF_011386835.1 Chrysemys picta bellii | reverse complement strand
ACCCCCTACCCGTAATTGTCCCTCTAGTCCCTGGGGTGGGATGTGAGGAAGCAACTTCCAGGAACCTAGTCGTATGGGACAATGTTTGTGGGGGAGGAGCCAAGGCCATGGGGAGTTCTGACACCCCCACCTGACTATGCAGAGAGATGCTCTGGGGGAGGAGTGAGATGGGGATTGTCTCTGTGACCTGGGCTTAATCCAGCACAAGTTCCCTCCTCAGTTCTGCCCACTCCTGCTCCAGCCACCAGTCCCTGCAAGCCCCAGTCTGTGACACTTGTGGCCCCCAGCACTGTGGGGGTCATTGGGCAGAGTATGCGGTCGCAGGAGGCCACAGGCGGTCATGGGGATTGAAGGGGGCCACAGGTGTCATGGGGACTGGGGCTTGCCTCATGGCAGCTACCAGCCCCTGCAACAGGGGCTGCAGGGAACATGGGGACTGGGAGTCACAGGGGCTTGTGACTGCACAGTCTTGTGGCTGCGGGGGTCACAGGGGCTGCGGGGGTCACAGGGGCTGCAGCATTACCAGCCTTGCTCTACCTTGTTCTCCCTGTTTTGGTTTCCAGCTATTGGCAGACAGGGGAGCCCAATGGTGGGCAGACGGAGAACTGTGCGCTGGCACGACAGGATGGCCACTGGTATGACACCCCATGCACAGAGCAGCACCACTGGGTGTGTGAGGGGAAGCCCCGAGCCTGCTTGGACTAGCCACCGAGCAATCTGGCCAGACACTGGCCCTCCCTCTGCCCCCCACTGTGACCCAAGGACTCTTGATGCCAACTAGCAGAGGGCACTAGGGGTATAGGGCTCCTCTGGGTTCACCAAAAGAGGTCACGTGATGTCTAATGAAAGCCTGTGTCATTCCAGCGCAGTTAATCATTGCAAGCTAGATGGACTGGTGATATTTAAGGAGTTGTGTATCTGCACAAATATTACGTTCTTAAGGTCTGTGTCTAGGTACTGGCCATCAGCAAAGGGGAAAAGCAGGTTTTCTTTCAGGCAA
>NW_027061810.1:0-1000 GCF_011386835.1 Chrysemys picta bellii | reverse complement strand
ATTTGAAGTGATTATAAGGGACAGCAAACAGATCAAAGCAGATTACTGAGCAAATAAATCAAAACACGCAAACTAAGCTTAATACACAAAATTAACTCGTTAATGGTAGCAAATTCTCACCCGAAGTGTTGTTTCAAGCAGGTTGCAGAGTTTCTTGAATGTAAACTGCACAGTTTGCAGCTTAAATCTCCAGGTATTCCTTTCATAGGCTAGACCTTGCTCACCTGGGCTCAGCCCCTGCCCCCCCTAGTTTAGTCCCTTTGTTTCTTCAGGTGTTTTCAGCAGTCTTCCTTCTGGGGTGGACCCTGCAGTGTCAAAGCAGCATCCCAGGAAACTTCTCAGGAAGGAGGGAGATTAGCATCTTCAAAGACCTATTGTTCCCCCAATGGCCCATACAGGCTGTTTGCATACTGTCTGGTGGGCGTTCCCCAGATGAAAACACAGTTGTAATTGTTATAGTCGATATTCCTAACTTCAGGATATAGAAATGATACATATATACAAATTGGATAATCACATTCAGTAAATCAATGTTTTTAATGATACCTCACATGACCCATCTTAGTTATGCTTATGATATGAATATGGCATATCTCTATGAAGAATATGGGGCATAGCATCAAACACCTCACGCACTAGGGTTATTGTCTGTATCTAAAAGGTGTCATGTAACATGTGACTGGCATACGAATAACACTGATCATTAATATTCGTGCATGATGTATGCACGGTCAACCCACAAAGGATTATACAGAGGTGCTGGAGTCATAACTAAAATGGATTGGAACCAGGCATGTCAGAGTTAACAGGGTTGTTCTAGACAAAGGGCTGCAGCTCCACCTGCTTGAATATATCTCCTATGTAAATGGAGCAAGGTGGGACCAAAAACAAAGAAAAGAACATTTGCAGGCCAGGCAAACAAAGTCATCAGGAGGGCAAGTGGGGAACAAGTGATCACTTAACAATCTCACTGGGGGATGGAGAATGCACCCCAGGAAGC
>NW_027061809.1:0-1000 GCF_011386835.1 Chrysemys picta bellii | reverse complement strand
AGGGCTGGACCCAAGAAGGATCAGGAGGAGCCCAAGGCAGCGAAGAGGTGGGGAACCTGCTGGGCTGCCGCGAGCCGGGCCACATTAAGAGGCAGTGCCCCCTCAAGGGAAGAGAGGGGCCAAAGAAGGAGGTGCCTGGGGACCCAGGGGGGTTGATACTGGGCAAGAAGGATGCTGCGGTGATGGCAGTAGATCTGCCAGGGGGCCACCAAGGAGAGGTGGCAGAACCGGGGACTGAGACAATGTGGGCCCAGCAAGAGGCCAGGACCCAGGTGATCGTGGAGCAGGCCACAAAATGGAACCAGACCCTAAAGGTGGAGGGTCCAGGGGATGCTGACCTGCGGGCACGGCTGGAGGCAGTGGAGAAGGCCCGCCAGAAGGCAGAGGCAAACACCCGCGTGGGGTAGGGGTGGGGCCTCGGGGAAAGGGGCAGGGCATGGGGTACGGGTGATCAGTTTTGTGCAATTAGAAAGTTGGCAACCCTAATTTACATACCTCAATCCAGAAAACATTACCTAACTTTGTAGGCGCCAAAGTCCCTTGGTGCCTAAATTGCCACTGTAAAGTCCCCTAAGCACTTCTGCCACAGGTACAAGCCTGGCCAGCCACTTAATGCCTGGCTCACGCCTGAGTCCCAGCAGGATTCTCAAACTCCCCATTGCCCACTACTCTGGTGGGTGTTTTCAGAGGTTGCCTACTGGACGAGGCTTCACACAAAGGTGACTTTCAAGGTGACTGGATCCTGGTAGGTACGCAGGGGGCTCTTTAATCTTCCAGCCAAAGGCAATAGAGGTCCAATGGCTGAGAGCTGAAACTAGATACACTCAGGCTAGAAATAAGGTGCAATTTTTTTAAACAAGGAGGGTGATTAATCATTGGCACAACTGACCTAAGGATGTGGTGGATTATCATCAATTTAAATTAGGGCTGTCAATTAATCATGGTTAACTCCTGCGATTAACTCAAAAAAAGTAATTGCGATTGAAAAAATGAATCACGA
>NW_027061808.1:0-1000 GCF_011386835.1 Chrysemys picta bellii | reverse complement strand
GCAGGAGTACCAGTGTCGACAGCGAGCACTTCCGGGATCGATTTATCGCGTCTAGACAAGACACGATAAATCGATCCCAGAAGATCGATTGCTTACTGCCGAACCCGGAGGTAAGTATAGACGTACCCTTTGAGTTAAACCAGCCTTTGTAGAGTGCAGTAGGGAAAGCGCCGCAGTCTGTCCACACTGACAGCTTTAAGCGCCATGGCGTGGCCACATTTGCGGCACTTGCAGCGGCATTGGGAGCAGTGCATTATGGGCAGCTATCCCAGCATGCAAGTGACTGCAACGTGCTTTTCAAATGGGGGGGGCTGGGGTGGAGTGTGACAGGGAGTGTGTTGTGTGTAAGTGGGGGGAGAGTGGGTTTTGGGGGGGCTGAGAGCATGTCAGCATGCTGTCTTGTAAGTTCAGACAGCAGCAGACCCCCCTTCCCGCCCCCGCCTCTCTCTCTCACACACAGCATTCCACACTAACGGTTGCTTTGTCTCGGAGCAGATAAGCAGCCGGCTGTCAGAAACGGAGGTTTCAAAGGGCATATCTGCATTCCTGCACCGATTCAAAAACAATGACAAGAGTGGCCACTTGACTTAAGGGGATTATGGGACGTTTCCGGAGGCCGATCAGAGTGCAGTAATGCAATACCTTGTTCACACTGATGCCCGGGCATTGTAGCCAAGGTGCAGCAAACGTTATTCCTCTCGCCGAGGTGGACTACCAGGAGCACTCTAGCTGTGGAGTCAGAGTGCTCTACGTGCCTTGCCAGTGTGGACGGGGAGTGAGCTAGTGCGTACGGGGCTCCTTTATTGCACACTAACTCGCAAGTGTAGCCAAGGCCTGAGTTCTTCTTGCATAGCCAGGAGATTTAACTCTCACTTCAAATGCAAATCTCAACAGGACCTGCCCCATGGTGTCACTCTGGCCCCTCCGATATTGCAAGTGTTGAGTCTACAGCCCATCTTCCTCATCTGGGCATTTTAGGCACTTTCAGAGAATGGTTCGT
>NW_027061807.1:0-1000 GCF_011386835.1 Chrysemys picta bellii | reverse complement strand
GAATGTTAAGGATGACTGAATTGAGGTCTAGAAGTACCTATGTGAGGAAAAAGTATCTGATTTTAGAGGGTCTTTAATCAGGCATCATGTGATCCAATGGCTGGAAGCTGAAATGAACCACATTCAAACTGGAGATCTACCTATCTCATAGAATGGGAAGGGACCCTGAAAGGACATTGAGTCTAGTCCCCCGCCTTCACAGCAGGACCAAGTACCATCCTTGACAGTTTTGTGCGTGCGTGTTCCCCAGATCCCTAAATGGCCCCCTAAAGGACTGAATTTACAACCCTGGGGTGAGCAAGCCAATGCTCAAACCACCGAGCTATCCCTCCCCACACTGGCAAGAAGGTGCAACTTTTTAACGGGGAGGGAATTAAGGAATGACTCACCCAGGGATGGGGCAGATTTTCCATCTCTTGGAGACGCTGCTGTGTGGTGAAGCGTCTCTCTGACAGCTCTGCACCAGCTCAGCCTGGGCCTCTGGGATAGTGGGACCCGTGTGGAGCGGAGGAACAGTGCCCCTGTGGCAGGGGCTCTGGATGCAGTTCTCTCACTTGGTGTTGCAGGAGATCAGGCTGCAGGGTCCCTTGGCCTTGACAGCCATGAATTTCAATTCTCTTTAAAAAAAATAACCTGAAAGGCCCCTATGACGCTCCGTGGGGCACTGGGACCAGGCTGGGGGATGCTCTGCAGGAACAGGGCTCCGTGGGGTACTGGGGCCTGGCTGGGGGATGCTCTGCAGGAACGGGGCTCTGTGGGGCACTGGGGCCTGGCTGGGGGATGCTCTGCAGGAACGGGACTCTGTGGGACACTGGGGCCTGGCTGGGGGATGCTCTGCAGGAACGGGGCTCCGTGGGGCACTAGGGCCTGGCCGGGGGATGCTCTGCAGGAATGGGGCTCCGTGGGGCACTAGGGCCTGGCTGGGGGATGCTCTGCAGGAACAGGGGTCCGTGGGGTACTGGGGCCTGGCTGGGGGATGCTCTGCAGGAACAGGGCTCCG
>NW_027061806.1:0-1000 GCF_011386835.1 Chrysemys picta bellii | reverse complement strand
GGTTCACTGCTATCCCTAGAGCCCCTGGGCTGGGACCTGAACTAGAGGGTGAGCCCAGGTCCCTCCCTCTCCACTCCCCTTTTCTGGGACACTAATGGGACAGTTGATACCCCAGTTCAGGGGTGAGAAGCGGTGCCCTGCACCCCCACAAGAGGAGAAAGTACAGGACGCAACATAATAGTGCCGGCAATTTGCCACACTGGACATACAACTATGAGACCAAATATTTGTGGCCATCCTATGTCCCCTTCACAAAGGGTGTCTCTACCCTCTGTTTGCCAGAAGCTGGGACTGGGCAACAGGGGACAGATCACTTGACAATTACCTGTTCATTCTCTCTGGGGCATGTGGCACTGGCCACTGTCAGAAGACAGAATACTGGGCTAGATGGACCTTTGGTCTGACCCAGTATGGCCATTTTTATGGTCATAATTCCAGCACTTATAACTGATAACTCAGTTAGGGATCTTTAAATGAAATGATGGATCTGCTTCCAGTCCAGTTTTAAGTACCCAGGACAGCAATTCTATTCTAGTAGCCACACCCTCACTGATACCAAGCAGAGGTCTGATGATAATATTGGCTCTATTCTTTGTAATCAGCCAGGGATTTGGACTTGAAGCTGTCATGCTACCAGGAAACCAACAGCCACTGCTAATTTCCAGAGTGAGGTCAATTCAGGTGTCTAGAGAGGTAGATGTTTCCAACAATATACTCCAGTTATACCAGTAAAAATAGGTCTTTAGGATATCAAAGCAGCTATTAATTAATGGAAACAGAATGACACTTAGTTTCTCTCCACACCCCACCTTAACATGCTCTTGGACCTTCCTGCAGAAAGACCCAGGCTATTAATCTTTAGGAATTATCCCAAACTGTTTGCTGCTTAAAGAAAGCCCTACATCTCCCAGTAAAGCTGTGGGATCCATGTTTCACCAAGATGAATGCAATAGGTAGTGGTATATACCTGTCTATCGGCAGAGGTTCGCCGAGGAGGCTG
>NW_027061805.1:0-1000 GCF_011386835.1 Chrysemys picta bellii | reverse complement strand
TTTGTCTGTGTTTATCTATACCTGGTTAGAAGTTTCACAATGGAACCAAATTAGCTTGTAGATGCTAATTCCCTTTCATGTCTTAATTGCCTTAATTATGTATGCAAGGCCTTCAGTTAACCTTAAAATCAAAGATGTAAGACACTCCAGGAAACCAATCATTTCTACATTATCTTCAGCTTAACTATCTGTGTTATAATGGAAGAACAGCTAATTACCTTATGTGAAGGAATGTAACTAGTTTACTGTGTTAATAAAATGATAATAGAAGATTATCTTCAAAGCAAAGTACAACAGGCAATCTGCATTGGGGGAAGGTCCTTCTGTGACAATTTCTGTGAGGTCGGCTTGTCAGCCTGCTAGAATAGCTATAAAAGAGAAGGCTTGGGCCTGATCCTGTCATCTTTAGTCTGCTTAAACTCTGAACAGGGAAAGTGTAAGCCATAGGACAGAGATTTTCCAAATAATCATTTGGAATAACCTGGAAAGTGCATGGAAAAAACTAACAGACTTTACATCTAAGCTGCCTTTGGATTCTGATCTGTTGGGATGATTCCAGAGAGACTTTTACAAATCAGCAGTTTATTCCATCACTGTTGTGATCCTGAACTATGAACATTGAAAGTCACTTGTATGGATATTGATCAATTAACCATGTGTAACTCTCTTCTTTCTTTTAACAATAAATCTTAGATTTAGTTATTAAGGATTGGCTGACAGCATGATATTTGGGAAAGACCTGAGATTCATATTGATCTGGGGATAAGTATCTGGTCCTTTATGATCAGTGAACCTCACATATGGTGAGCCAGGTTTTCAGTAACCCCTCACTATATTAGACATAGAATATCAGGGTTGGAAGGGACCTGAGGAGGTCATCTAGTCTAACCCTGTGCTCAAAGCAGGACCAATCCCCGGAGAGATTTTTACCCCACTTCCCTAAATGGCCTCCTTAAGAATTGAACTCAACGCTAGGTTTAGCAGGCCACTGCTCAAACCA
>NW_027061804.1:0-1000 GCF_011386835.1 Chrysemys picta bellii | reverse complement strand
CTGTGAAGAATTACTCATCTACATACAGTCATTCAGGCAGATAAGCATCTCCTGCCTCAAAGAAACTTGTTGATCACTTTCTGGTGACCAGCCCCAACTCACAGACCTTAAAAGCATAAATTTCAGTATACAAACATAACGCCTTATATATTATCCATCCAGTCACTGTGCAATGATTATGATGATCCGTGTGGCACAGGTATCCAGTAAAGGCTTTACATGACACCCTTTGATTATATGGAGATCAGATCCAGGGAATCCTGGTAATCCTATGCACTCCTGTGGCCTCTGCCACTGGGTACCCAAGGGACCTGGGGTCACACCCTCAACTCCCATTGAAGTCAGCGAGAGGTTAGTAACTCTCAGCACTTTGCTGTTTCAGGCCCGAATTTTGAACAGCAGCCAGAAAATATCAGAAACCTCACAAGAGAACCTAATCTTCTTTGATTTTTTAGCCCAAAGAATTTCAAATGAGGCTGGATCTGGAATGGGAAATTCTAGAGTGTAATCCAACCCCAAATGGAACTCAAGCCCCAGAAGGTTTGATTTGTCACTAGGTCCTTTCCTTTCATTTTCAGCACTCGCCATAAAAATGTTCTTTGTCTGGATTTACAGGAGGCTGTAAAGAGCTCTTTCTGATCAGAAAGGCTTCTCCATGAGATACAGTCACCAAACCTTGTCTTGTCTCTTTTCCTTTTTGGGTTTCTCAGAGCAAATTTTCTTTTGAGTGGCATATAGAAAAAAAGAATCCTTTAAATGTCCCCCACTGATGCATTAGCACCATTAGCATGCTTGTTTTCTGGTTAAGTTTTGTGTTGTTCCCAGAGGTAATACAGAGTTATTTATAACTAGAGCTGGTTGAACAATAGTAAGTCCATTTCACAAAACAAGTGGGATTTTTCACCACACAAATGAAAAGTGAAAGAAACAAAAATATTTTGCTTTTCAAAATCAAAAATGACCATTATTCAATTCTTTGTTTTCCCCCTTTCCTTCCCTT
>NW_027061803.1:0-1000 GCF_011386835.1 Chrysemys picta bellii | reverse complement strand
CAGGTTCCAGTCACATCCTGACCCCCAAGAGCTTCCTGGATGACGTCCAAACCCTCAACCGGAAGGCCCCTGAGGAGGTCTAGAAGCAGCCCCCTCCCCGCAGAGACTCTGCCCCCCACAGCTCGCTGCCCCCAGAGCCACCTGCTCTTTGCAATAAAGCACCTTCCCCCCTACTCTTGGCAGCGCTGTCAGTTCTTGGGGAGGGACGGGAGAGGGGACGGGACCCCCAGGCTGCTTGGCTGTTGGGGCAGGGGGCAGGCCAGGCTCCCGTCTAGGGTTGTGGCCCTCTGTGCCCCCTGGCCACCGCCCCACTGATGCGATAGGGGAAGAGTCAGACTCCGTTATGTACAGCCTCAGCCATTCCTACCTCCCCTCCCTGGGACCCAAGGCACAGCCCCTCCCCCTCCTGTCACCCCTCTGCCAGCGATGGGGGGCGCACAGAGGCTGCTACCAGCAACTGGCTTTGGGGGGGGATGTGATCCAGCCACTGAGCCCCAGGCTGTGTCTGTCCAGTCTGCAAAGGGTTAAAGAGAACCCCCCTTCTGCCCCCATCTCATCCCCCTTCACCGCCTTGGGGTGCTGGCCCAGCCCTGGCTCCCTGCACCCCTCCCAGCACAGCCTGGCACCCTGGCCTCTCGGTGGGAACCTCGGCTCCAGAAGGGGGGAGGGGTCCTAGGAGGAGTTGCAGTCAGGTGCCCAAGTAAGTGGGAGTGGAGCCAGGGCTGCACAGGAGGCGTGTCCAGGGTTGGGCAGCAGCAGCAGGGCAGAGCCAGGCTGCATCTAGGGCCCCGCAGGACGGGTTTGCTGCCCCGATGGGCCTGGATCAAATGCCCCTGCCCAGTGGCAAACACCTCCCCAGTGCCTTTCCCTGGGTATCAGAGCCACCCCCTGGGCACCTGGAGCCCCAGCTCCAGCTGAGGCAGCCAGCTCCAGCCCCCGTGGGTCTGACCAAGCCCTGAGCCAAGCCTCACCCCCTGCATCCCACGGGCCCTAGAGGTCC
>NW_027061802.1:0-1000 GCF_011386835.1 Chrysemys picta bellii | reverse complement strand
ACCCGCATACCAAGGGCTTCAAAAGGGTTGCTGATCCCCGGCAAAGAAAGTAGCTCAGTTGAGGCCAGGGTGGGTGGAATTCCTGCCGGGACTGATTCCAAGAGAAGAGTACAGTTCTCCTTTGCTCTAGGGAGATTGCCATAGGAAAAGCAGCTGGGGTGGGGGCAGTACAAGCACTACCCCTCAGCCCTTGACTAGCAGGCAACCAGGACTCTGGGAGCTCAGGGACTAGCGTGTCTTGCTAGCAGCACCCCCCCCCATTCGTTCCCCCCACCCCTGGGTGCTGGTCCTCAGGCCTAGGAAACATTAAACCCCTGCACAGCTGGAATGGGGAGGGGTTGGTTTCCATGGAGCTGGGGGAATTTATGCTGGGCTGTGGCTCTGCCAAGGTTAGTGGGGTGCTCCAGAGAGTTCAGGCTCAGCTGGAGCTGTAGGCTGTCCCCCAGGTCTCCTGGCCGCCTATCTGTGGGTGCGCACCTTGGGGGCAGGCCTGCCCCTCACCCTGGTGCTGGGGCTGACGTTCCTCTCTATCCTCCGCCCCCACCCCCCAACAGGACGTCAGCCTTCACTTTGTGCTGCGGGGCTGCCTACACGTCTACCAGCGCATGATTGACAAGGCGGAGGATGTGTGCCTCTTTCTGCCGCAGCCTGGGGAGATGGTGGGCCAGCTGGCTGTGTTGGCCGGGAATTTCCCCAACGTCACATCAGAATTTTGGTGGCAAGCTGGGAACAGAACCCACATTTCCTCGCTGCAGGTGTTGGATTGAGAGCAGCCCGGGTGCTGTGGGGATGGGGGCGTCTCAGCCCAGGGTTGGTGCCAGCTGGGGCTGTCAGACTCACCGCTCATTGCATGTGCTCTCCCAGCCTAGGTGGTAGGGGGCGCTCTCCCTGGGGGAGACACTGGCTCAGCTGGCTGGCTCATTGCATGCACTCTCCCAGCCAATGTGGTAGGGGACACTCTAGTTCTAGGGCTGGAGGAACCCAGCCCTGGGGAACCTAG
>NW_027061801.1:0-1000 GCF_011386835.1 Chrysemys picta bellii | reverse complement strand
GTCCTGCAGGGTAGCTCCATTGGGAGGGGACTTGCAGAAGGAAGTAGAGCTCCATATGAACACACAAGTGACACAAGCAGCACATTGATAGAATTACAGACCCCCCTCCCCCAGAAGAGTAACCCTAATCAATGAGCCTACCCCAAAGTAACGGGCATATCTGGTAAGAGAATGCAAAAAGCCTTTTTCCTTCCTCAGGAAAGTTGGATCCCATGTTGGTTAATGCTGCTGGGAGATTGCTTTAGGTGAAAAAATGCTGTAATCATTGATTTTAGCCTATTAATGTTAAATTTAGACTCTAAGAAGCATGTTATGATTTTCATTTTATATGTAACCAGTTCTGTTTCCATTAGCCTGACTCAGTACCTCTTAAATCTTAATCTTTGATAATAAATTTAGGATTGTTCCACTATACATATATCTCATTGCTGCGAGGTTATAAAAGTTCTGATCCTGAGCTGTACCAATAAGCTGTTTGGATTCTGTTCCCTGGTAATTTCTGTGAGTGTCCTGTGACAGTAACCCGATGCTACTGGGGGACACTTTCAGAGGGGCTTGGGGGCTGCGGTGCAACTACTGTTACCATGCAAGGCAGAGCAAGGGCTGGCAGAGCTCTGTGGAGATTGGTAGGATGGCTAACAGACCGGTGATGTTATGCTTGACTAGATATCAGGTCCCTGAGAAAATCTTCCTCTCGCCAGATGGGTAACAAGGTGACTCAGAGCCTGGGCACCCCAAGAAAGCTGCACACATACCCCTGTAACCTGCTTTCCCTCCTCCAGGGGCCTCTTTATCTTAGCCAAACCTCAAATATGTTCAAACCGTGTTCAAATATGTTAAAGACTGTTACAAAGAGGACCCCGATCAACTGTTCTCCATGTGCACTGGAAGTAGGAATCAACTTAATCTGCAGAAAGGGAGATTTAGGTTAGATATTAGGAAAAACTTTCCAACTATAAAGATAGATAAGCTCTGGAATAGGCCTCAAAGGGAGGTTGTG
>NW_027061800.1:0-1000 GCF_011386835.1 Chrysemys picta bellii | reverse complement strand
GAATCCCCATCATTGGAGGTTTTTAAGAACCCATTAGACAAAGAGCTGTCAGGGACGGTCTAAGTATAGTGCCAGACGGGATGATCTTTCTAGGACCCTTCCAGCCCTACATTTCTAGGATTCTCTGAACTGTGGAGTTTAACTGGTGAGCCCCACAGCGAACTGACCCTGCAGCATTCACCCAGCTCTAATCCAATATGAATTATTAACAAAATGAGCTGGTCCCTGATACGGAGAAGTCACAAGACCAGTGAGCACAGCAGGACATACCCTATCAGAGATACCCAATGACAGTCGTTCCCTTGTAGTGCAGTGGGGGAAGCCAGGGAATCCAATGGTTCCTCTCGGATAAAGTCTTGCAGTACACAAACAGGGATTTGGCTTAGAAAAGCAGAGATGCCTTCCCTCACATACTATTACAGGCACCTATCCTAAGTCTGTAAGTAAACAGACACAGTTCACAGATAGCCTTCTGACCCAGGAATAGACTAGACAGGAGGGAGGATAACTCACCAGAACACAGTCCATTCCACTTACAACCCAGAATTCATCAGCAACACTGAATTCCCAGAAAAACAAAGATGAGAATATGATTAAGAACCAGACCCCAGATCACTAACTACAGGGATTAGATCTAGCTTTGTGGGTGTCACGGACTCACAGATCGTGCCCACCCGTGGCCCTGTGCGGTCTGTAGGGGTGGGGGGGGAACCCCTTTCAGTGAGACTGCCCTTCTCGGGGGTTCAGTCTCTCTCGGGGTTAGGCCCCTCCACCTCCTGGAGCCGCACCTCTCTGAGCCTTAGCACGTCTGTCTCTCGCCGTGGGCCCTCTCAGGGAGTCTACTCGCTCTGGACCCCCCGGGGCCTCCCTGCCCCTGAAGGGGATGACGCAACCCTGTTCTCTAGACCGGAGTGACTCTCAGCCAGCGTAAAACAGGAGGGTTTATTGAGCATTGAACACAACACAGGAAACACTCAGGGCCTCAGGCCTGACCTCCTCA
>NW_027061799.1:0-1000 GCF_011386835.1 Chrysemys picta bellii | reverse complement strand
CTAGAGACCTGGAGGCCCTGGTCAGCATTGCATCAAGCAGCGAAGATGAACTCCGAGGATGATGGCTATGTGGAGTTTAGGAGGAGGTTTGGCATGGAACTCGCTGAGCCAGTGCCACATCGTGAGCGTAAAAAATTATGCGGACTATTGTACGCGTTGCTGTTTCTGCTGTTCTTAATCACTCTCTTAGGGAAAAGCTTTTTGAAGATTCTGAGGGCTGTGTCATAGATGCACCAGCCCGCCGGCACCATGACCGTGTGACTTGGACTTCAATGGATATAAACTGCCAACTACGGGGCCTGTGTGCTGAGCTGTGTTTGGAAAGCTTATTGAACACTATTATTGCCATAGGTTATGCTATGCAATTTCTGTGCCTAACCCAAGTACATTTAACGCAAGGGGTGACCTTGATAAATGCTGTGCAATTCAGTGGAGACCTTGATCATATTTTAAAGAAAATGTCCAAACCGGAAGATGCCTGCTTACAGCGTTATGTTGACCGTCTGGGCCGCACAAAAAGTGACAGAACCCTGCTTAAGAAAAAGACTTTTTGTAAGAAATCGAATAGGATTAAGTTAGAGAATGGTGAGGGGACAGCCTTAGAAAGCCTGAATCCTCAGAAAAGTATATTTTTTTATGATTTTGAATACACGCAGGAGACTGGGTTGCACACTCCCAATTACATTTTTGCTATGTCCCTAAAGCCGGAAAAGTCCTGGGAATTTAAGGGCGATGAGTGTCTTTCTATGGTTGTTAAGACCTTTATTGGCAAAGAGTTCCAGGACTACATATTCCTAGCACACAATTCCAAAGGTTACGATGTGTACTTCATCGTTAGACAGTTACTGAAGGAAAAGATGTGCCTAGAATTGATTACTCAGGGTAGTAAACTAATGTATGTGGAAGTTAAGGTCCTGGACATTCGTTTTATAGACTCTTTAAACTTCTTGCCCATGAAGCTTAGCATACTCCTGCAGGCGATGGAGTTTGAAGGGTGCAA
>NW_027061798.1:0-1000 GCF_011386835.1 Chrysemys picta bellii | reverse complement strand
AGGGTATTTTCCACATTTTTTTAACACTTGAGAAAAATCAAAATTACATGGGGCCTATGCCCGACGTGGAGCACTATGGTGTAGAAAGCATGATGCCCAGGGAAAAAGCAGTTTCTTGACTGGTATAGGAACCACAGGTATGAGATGTTTGACTTGCAGAAAGAGCTCGTGTATTACTGTGAGCAGGATGTCAAAATTTTGAGACAGGCTTGTATCCTATACAGAAAAGAGATTATGAAAATGACGGAGAAGGGAGATATAGTAGAGAGAGGACCTGGTAAATTCACTGAGATAAAACTGTGTATAGTCAAACGATATCCGCCTATATTACAAACCTAACCCCAGGGAAGAAATTCACTATTATGATTTTACCAGCCTGTACCCTTTCGTAAGCAAAACCCAAGAATACCCTATCGGACACCCCAATATACTTTATGACAAATTTGGACCCCTTGCAAATTATTTTGGAATTGCAAAAGTTAAAATGTACCCCCCACGAGGCTTCTTTTCCCCATTGTTACCTGTCAGAGTGGGTAACAAGCTTATATTCCTGCTATGACAAACCTGTGCTGAAACCGAGTAGCGGGAGATGTGCACCCATACTGACGAGGAGAGGGCCATCCTGGGGACTTGATGCATGGTGGAATTGAATGCGGCCATAGTGAAGGGGTACATAGTGGCTAAAATATATGAAATCTGGCATTTTAATGAAAAATCTGATGAACTGTTTTCAGAGTACATAAAATTACACCTCCACCAGAAACAAGAGGCTTCAGGGGATCCCAGCTGGTGCACAGACAAAGAAAAACAAAATAAGTACATTAACGATTTCTACCAGAAAGAAGGCGTGCATTTACGCCAACACGAGATCAGGTTTAACCCCGCTAAACACCAAATCGCTAAACTGTTTTTAAATTCTCTGTGGGGTAAATTCAGCCAAAGAACAAACCTACCCAATAGCAGCATCGTGAGAAACCCTGACAAACTCTTTCAGTACCTG
>NW_027061797.1:0-1000 GCF_011386835.1 Chrysemys picta bellii | reverse complement strand
TTACGCCCGCTTAGAACTATACAACCTTCTAGACAGGTTGCAAGAGCGGTGCCTGATCCATGACACTGACTCGGTCATATCTGTGAAAAGGGAGGGTGACTGGCATCTGCTCTGGGGGATTATTTAGGGGACCTCACGAGCAAGATCCCGTCAGATCAACACATCACCCAGTTTGTGTTGGCAGGCCCGAAAACATACGGGTATAAGCTGTAGAGAGGAAAGGCCTGTATGAAAGTCAAAGGTATTACCCTGAACGTAGCAAAGTGTGAAAAGATCAACTTTGACAGTCTGAAAAATCTAGTCCTGGACTATTGCATGGGCCTGTGAGAAAACACCTCGAAAAAGATAGAGATGCAGCAGCCCTCTATCGTAAGAACAAAAATCAATGGCAAATAGAGACAAAAACCCTTAATAAAACACAGAAAGTCGTTTACAACAAGAGGGTCCTAGGAGAAGGGTTTAAAACCCTGCCCCCTGGCTTTTAAAATGGATACAAGGTGGAAACACCCCTTTTCTGCAATTCGTGCGGGGCCTAGCAACTGTGGGAAAAGTTACTTTGTAAAAAATGTGTTGGATAATGCCAAACAAACATTGTCTGTTATGCCTGAGAATATTGGATAACATGGCTATCAAAATCATTGCAAGATACGCATGTCTGGGCTTGTTGAAACATGTTTTGAGCAAGGCTAGGCATGCCCAAGAATTTAAATTTAGTTTTTACAAAATTCATCACCATCCGGTCATTTTGCACTAAGTCGTTAGAATACAATTTTAAAATCCGGTCAAAAGAGAAACCCTTGCTACAATGATGTAAGAAAAACACGCAGTGATAGCCGCAGGCGACAGAGTGGGGGTCTTGTAATTGTCTATTGTGAAACACAATGTCTGTGGAATTTTTGTTTAAAAATTTCATAATGCTTTTAGGAAACAACACGCTGTTTGGGGGTGCCTGTATGAGTCAAAAAACTCTCCACGGTTACGCTCCGCCAGATACAAGGCG
>NW_027061796.1:0-1000 GCF_011386835.1 Chrysemys picta bellii | reverse complement strand
GGGTGGGGAGGGGTAACCTGTGCAGGGGTGTGTGTGTGTGTGGGGGGTGTTGGCTGCTTTCTGCGCAGGGCTCTATGTGTATGCGTGCGGCGGGGAGGGTTGACCTGTGCCTGTGCAAGGGTGTGTATGTGGGGGGGGGAGGGGGAGTTGGCTGCTCTCTGTGCAGGGCTCTGTGTGTGCATGGGGTGGGTAGGGGTGACCTGTGCAAGTGTGTGTATGTGTGTGTGTGTGGGGGGGGGGGGGGTTGGCTTGCCTGGGGGAGGCGGCTCTTGGGGGTTGCAGTAAGGGGGGGCCCTGCAGTTTGGGTCTCTGGGCAGGCCTGAGCTTTGTCATATAGTGGAGGCTTCCTAGAGCAAAGCCGTGGGGCAGCTCCTGGACTCCCGCTGGCCCCTGCTGGGAGCCAGACTGGGCCGCATCTCCTGGGTGGCTGGAGTCACTGGTGCAGTGGTCCGGGCCAGAGGGAAGCCCTTCGAGCAGGTAGGAGGTGCTGCTGCAAAGACGGGAGGCCACCAGTGCAGTGATCCAAGGGCAGTAACTGGGGAGTAGCTGACAGGAGAGCCAGGTCAAGCAGCAGCCATGGCCAACTCCTTGCTGCTACTAGCCCAAGGTTAATTGCAGAAGCTGGGGCCACATGGGTCCCGGTCCTTGGGTTGGGAAGTGACAGTGACCGCTTGGCCAGCAGATCTCATCGAAGAGCCTGGGCCGATGTGCACCCCCTGAGCTGCAGCCGGTCCCAGGCCAGGGCATCCTGCAGCTAGAGCTGGCACCAGGGCTAAGGCCACCTACAGGAGCAGCCCCCAGGGCTTTGCTGGGAATTCAGGCCTGGGGGTTGGGCTCCCCAGCTGGGAGCAGTTGCTGTGCTGGGAGGGAGGCAGATTCATCTTCCCAGCTGCTGGATGCAGGCTGCAGGGCTCATGGGAGCTGCAGCCAGGTGGGCACAGAGGAAGAGAAGGAGTCCCACACAGCATGGATCTGCTGGGAGCTGATCCTGCACCACACG
>NW_027061795.1:0-1000 GCF_011386835.1 Chrysemys picta bellii | reverse complement strand
GGGCTGGGAGGGAGGAGGGCATAAGCAGGTGTGGAGCCTGCCCTGGAGAGCACAGGAGCTAGGGCCCAGTGCAGCATGGAGGATGGAGTTGGAGCCTCCTCTGATCTCACCAGGCACCTCCCCCTGCAGTGAGTTGGGGGGCCAGGCCCAACCCCAGTTTCCTACATGCTGGATCCCACAAGGGGAAGGGAACCGTGCATGGCTCAGTGGGCGCACAGCTTGCAAGGGCTGCACCCACCACCCCAACAGCCGTGGCTCTGCAGGCTGCCCAGGGCACCTTGCTTTCTCCGGCAGAAGCCAGCCTGGGCTGTGAGTTGGGGCCGGCGGAGCCATAGGCCCACTGTCATTATTCCCAAACACCTCCCCAAGGGGCCCCGGGGGCTGATCAGAGAGTTGGCCGAGAGTGATTGTCAGCCCGGCCAGTGGAAGCTTTTATTCTGGCAGGATGGGCAAACCCCGCCCCAGCCGGGCAGCCACAAGCAGGTTTCTTTTAAATAAAAAATAAATAACAAAATCCCAGTGCCCAGGCCTCTCCCCGCCTGCAGCTCACCCCCTCAGCAATAACTTAACAATCAGTAGCATCTAGGGTTCTAGTGCTCCCACCCTGGCCGCAGCTGGGCTGTGGGGGCTCCATGACAGTGATGGGGTGCCTGGGGGGAGGTGCAAACAGCAGCTCAGCCAGGAATGGGGGGTGCCCAGGAGCTATGGTGGGGGAGGGTCCATGCCTGCTGAGCCCAGGGTTTGCTTCCCTGGGGAAAGGGGCTGCCCCAGGACTAGCAGCCTGAGCTGGCAGAGTTATACGCAGCCAGGGAGCAAGGCTCTGGCCTAAGTCACCCACCACCCCCTGGCCGTGGGTCCCCTGGCTTCCCCTACAGGCCAGGCCAGCTGGGGCTAGAGCAGGCCCTGCTGATCCCTGATCCTGAGTGCAGGGCCCAGCCCTGCCCCCCATGGCCCCAGGAAGCCCAGGCCCTCTCTCGGGGTGGCAGGTGGGGCAGGGAAG
>NW_027061794.1:0-1000 GCF_011386835.1 Chrysemys picta bellii | reverse complement strand
GAGAAGCTGCTGCAGGAGAGATGCTGAGGGGCATGTCCCACAGCAGCAATGCGGAGGAGGGCGAGAGGAAATGACACTGCCCCTATACACAGTGCATGTAGGGGAGGAGGGAGGGGCAGTGTTTTCACCAAAGCACTCAGCCTGGGTGCGGGGACACAGGACTCCCAGGTTCTGGACTCAGTGCGGTGTTCAGGACCCCAGGGGGCGATCCAGGGGAAGAGAAGCTGGCAGAAGCTGGGGTTGGACCTAGAAGGGCCTGGGGGCACCTCCTCTTGGGAACCCCCCCCTCACCTGAGTGGGTCATGCAGCAGCACCTGGCCGGGAGCTGAGCCCTGGCACCCAGCACGGAGCGTGCAGGCATAGGGCCATGGAGGAAGGGTGTAGGGCCCTGGCTGCCAGCTTCACCCCGTGGCCCTCCATGAGGCAGGCAGAGGGCAAGTGAAGGGAGCAGCAAGGAAGGGCCATGGGCCTCGTGTGTGTGGCGGGGAGGGGGCCGGGGTAGTCCTGCCACAGCATCCTGCCCTCATCCCCACCCCCTACCAGCGGAGGCTGCTGGACTGGGCCCTGCTGTCCCTGGAGCAATGCAGGGCCTTGGAGTGAGCAGCAACCGCGTGTAGCTGATACAGTAGGTAGCTGTGGGCCGCCCTGGACCTGCAGCAGCGCTGGCCTGGGTCAAGTACTGGCTGATGGAGGGTGCTGGGCCCAGTGGCCGCCACTGCACCCTCAGGTGAGCCCGGGCCAGGCTTCACTGCACACTGGGAGATGTAGAAGGGCTGCTGACCCCGGCAGAACCCTGGCCATTAACTGAGTGGAACCAGGCTGGCCTCAGGACTCCAGCAGCAGATGGAGGCCGGGGGCTCCAGCGCAGGATGGGCTCCAGTGCCCCAGCCACATGCAGGCTGCAGTCTCCTAGTGCCAGCCCTGGGCCTGCAGGCTCCATCTGTCTCAGTCCGGGAGCAGGCGGCTGGGCTCGCTCCGGGGGCAGGGAGTTGCGGTGCCG
>NW_027061793.1:0-1000 GCF_011386835.1 Chrysemys picta bellii | reverse complement strand
CAAGGGAGAAGGCAGGTATGGAGCAGCCGGCCCTCTGTCTCTGATTAAGGAGCATTGGGCCTGGTCAGTACCTGTAAGGAGCCCTCACAGGAACACCTAGGGTGCTGCAGGGAGTGGGACAGCACTCAAAAGGGGGTGCTTTCCCTTATGCAGTGCTAGAGGGTACTGTGCTGCAGGAAGAGGGTGGGGTTCAGTAGGGTGCTCTGTCCCCTTGCAGTCTGTGCTTGCCCAGTGCGGTGCCAGGGACACTGACAGAGCCACGGGGGGGCTGTTGGTGCTGATGGAGCTGGTGGGAGAGCTGTCACCCTGTACTTCCCTCTCTAGTTGTCAGCGATGTGTACACTGAAGAGGAGAACGAATATGAGGCTGTTGACCCGGCTCTTGGCGCAAGGAGGAGGCAGATGGAGCAGCAGGAGGCTCGGGCTCCAAGTAATGGGTTTGGGACTGGCTGGCAGGAGAGTCAGATGTGCTGGGTTCTGTTCCTGGCTCTGGGAGGAGACTGTGATCTAGTGGGTGGGGGCGGGGTTGGGAGTCAGGACTACTGGGATTCCATCCCCTGCTCTGGGAGGGAAGTGGGGTCCAGTGGTTAGAGTGGCTAGAAATGGGAGCAGGGGAGCTGGGAGTCAGGACTTCTGGGTTCCTACTTCTACCACGTGGTCCATCTGTTTGCCACTCTGTGCCTCAGTTTCCCATCCATAGAGTGAATATTGTGCTCCCAGGAGTGGGGGATTCATTACTGGAGAGGGCTGTGCCCTCTGACGGATACTCTGGCTGTCAGGGCAATGTGCTGTTTCCATGTTGATTTCCCAACCCCCTAGAGTGGGAGTGGAGACGGGGCCAGCGGTGGATTTTGGCCTGCGCGACTGTCCTGGGAGTCTCTGTGCTGCTGAACCTGCTGCTCCTCACACTTGGTGTTGTCCGATGTAAGTACCTCCCTCCCTTCACTCGCATTTGCATGGACGTCTCCCATCCTCTGTTAAGAGGGCATCTCTGCCCCTGA
>NW_027061792.1:0-1000 GCF_011386835.1 Chrysemys picta bellii | reverse complement strand
AACCCAAGAGGAAGGGGGCAGAGAGCAGTGCATGTGGGACCTCTAGTCTCTTTAGGCTGCATCTCCACGTTAAGGTTTGCAGGGCCTTTGCTCTAGCCTCAGGTGCCAAGAGGAGCAGAGACCTGCTGGCGAGCACCAGGGAGTAGGCAGGAGAGGCAGACCCAAGAACACAGGCTCCCCGTCCTCTAACTGCTGGGCTTCCCTGCTAGTCTCTGCAGACTGCCCTAGATCCTGAGGCTGCCCGGATATTCCCCTGCCCCGCACCCCCCCCCCGATGACTAACATGGTCCCTCCTCCCCTTCCCCCCCAGTCTGCACCCCATGTCGCAGGGGGTGGACTTTCTTCCAGGACAGATGCTACTTCCACTCCCGCTCCCTGGGCACCTGGGATGCTGCCAACTGCTCCTGTGCTTCTCTAGGTGCCCTGCTCCTCCAGGTGACCAGCCTCGCTGAGCAGGTGAGAGATGACCATGTGTGGGGCAGCAGGGTGTCCTGGAGGCTAGGGGGCACTGGGGGGTAGGGGGAAGCATGGGAGGGAGGAGCTGGGGAAGGGATCCAGGAGAAGAATGAGTGCAGCCTGAAAAGTGACTCCGCAACAGGGAGGGGAGCCTGGGTTGGAGGCAATAATTAAAGGGGCCAGAAGGGAAGAGACTGGGCAGGGGAGGAGAGCCCTCTGAATCCCCTCCGTCTCACTGGAGACCCAGCCAAGGTGTGAGACCAAATTGCCAGCCAATCAGTGAAACAACTGGCTGCAATGGTCCCTGCCCCCACCAGTACAACAGCCCTTCCTCCTCACTGGGTCCCCTCCTGTCACACTGTCTGGAGTGGCTCACAACCATGAGTGCCAAGCTCAGGGCAGACTGTCAGTATGCAGGGCACACACCCCAAACCAGCTGTACAGTCTATAAATAGGTATCACCAACCAGGTAACAAATGTGAACTCCTGAAGCACTACACCAGTCTTGCCACAGACAGTCCCCTGGGGCTCCAGTCTATATTGC
>NW_027061791.1:0-1000 GCF_011386835.1 Chrysemys picta bellii | reverse complement strand
CAGCCAGGTGCGCTGGGCTAGTGACAGCTGGTTGCCATACACCAAAGATCACAAAAGATACAGGTTGCTTCCAGTCCCAAGAGACCAGTCACTTACTCCCGGTCAATTTGTACCTCAGATCTCACACCAAAGAGAATGCTTGTAGCCAATCCAATTGTAAACTAAGGATTTATTAACTAGGAAAAGGAAACGAGAGAGATTTACAGGTTAAAGCAGGTATCATGTAGACACAAACGAGTTAGTCTATGGTTCCAAAAGGTGGCAGAACTGTAGTAATCTGTCCGCTGAATGTCTTTTAGGCCAACCCAGCTTGACTTCGGGATCTCTGCTCCTTTTTCCTAGCTCCAGCCCTATGAGAGTCCAAACAGCAAAGATGAAAAACATTTCTTGTGTCCCTGTTTTATTCCCCTCTTCCGGCATTCAAGCTGACAGGATGGGCTTTCTTACACGTAGCACCTTCATGGGCGTGAGAGGGCCATCTCTTTAGATCATGATGTTCCACAATGGCCCATTTCGTTTCGACAGCCCTTCTCAATGGGCAGGGAACCATTCTGCCTGACTGGGTTCATGAGTTCAGAGCAGGCACTTTTACAATGATTAAGTAAAACTTACAAATCACCTTATAGCATGGGATACAAACAGTACCAGGGAAATGAAGGCATGCAGCAGCTTACAAGCATTCCATAGAGTCTAAACACAGCTTTACACGTCTAACAGCTGTCTTGAACAATACTGACCTACAGGGGAGCTGGTCTGGTTTCCAGCTATGTATTTGTCAGGGCTCAGCTGATGCCCGCAGCCTTGGCAAGAGCTGGTACCTGGTCTGCCAGCATCACACAGCCCATCCCCCCCTTGCTGTGCTCCCTCCCTCGGCCCCTCTCCAGTTCACCTCATTGGGCTGCAGAAGCTGCAGAGGGGAAGGCTCTTGCACTGTGGGGAGGATTGTGGGGCTGCCATGAGTCAAGGAGAGAGATGCCATGAGTAGCAGCAGACACTGCAC
>NW_027061790.1:0-1000 GCF_011386835.1 Chrysemys picta bellii | reverse complement strand
ATTGGGGCATGGGGAGAGGCTCAGGGGTGCAGGCTCCGAGTGGCGCTTGCCACTGCTTCCAGGAGCTGCTTGAGGTATGTCCCTTCTCTGACTCCTACACACGGAGCGGCCCCCGACTCTGCTAGCACCGGAGCAGGACCATGCGGCTGCTTCCGGGAGCCGCTTGGTACGGCCCCCGACCCTGCGCCCTGGAGCGGGGCCATGCCACAGCTTCCGGGAGCCGAGTGGTGTGGCCCCCGACCTGACGCCCCATCCGGAGCGCCGGAGCGGGGCAAGTCCCATACTCTGCTCCCCAACAGGAGCAGGCCATAGTTTGTCCACCCCTGGTCTATACCCTGGCATTAGCCCTCTCAGTCCCAGTATCGCACGGGCAGCTCCTGGGTGTTCGTGACCCCCTAAGTCCCTTCCAGTTGCTGCTCTCCAGGATGCAGCCCACCCCACCCCAGCAATGGGACCTGTATCCCCCTAGGGGACGTGCAGTTCCTGCCCTGGGGACATGATGAGGCCCTGGCTATGCAGGGGACAGCAGGGGATTCCTTGTTTGTTTTTTTTGCTGGCGGGAGTCTCCCAGGCGAGGGGAGGCTGGAGGATCCTGAGGGGCAGATTGTGGGGCTGCCATTTAGGAGTAGGGCAGGGGTCTCAAACTCAAACAACCACGAGGGCCACATGAGGACTAGTACATTGGCCCGAGGGCCGCATTACTGACACTTCCCCCCACCACCCTCGGCCCCGTCCCCACTCCACCCCTTCCATGAGGCCCCTTCCCTGCTCCCATTCCAACCCATTCCCCGAAATCCCCACCCCAACTCTGCCCCCTCCCTGCCCCCATGGGGAGCAGGAGAGGTGTGGGATGTGGTGGGGGCTCAGGGCAGGGAGTTGGGGTGTGGGGTGCAGGAGGGGTGAGGGGTGCAGCAAGGGGTCAGGGTGCAGGGTGCGGCAGGGGGCTCAGGGCAGGGGGTTGGGGTGCAGGAGGGGTGAGGGGTGCATCAGGGGGCTCAGG
>NW_027061789.1:0-1000 GCF_011386835.1 Chrysemys picta bellii | reverse complement strand
GAATTTCGTTTTGTCAATCTTGAGCGAATAAATTCAGCTCAGCAGGTTGTTGAAGCCATACACAGGGGAATACAGTTAGTGCTCGATGACGTTAATGGTAGGGTAGGCCCTGATGATTATGTTCAGCTACGTTTAGAGAGCTGTAATTTAACTAACCCTTTGTTTTTGGTCTGAAGAACTAGAGATGAGCTTTCTGCTGAGGATTTCTTAAATCAGACCTCAAAGCTGCTACAGAGCAATAGAGAGTTGCATGTTGATGGGACATTGCGCCTCATTGTGACCGTTGTAAAAAACCAGGGGTGGGGGCATTCGTAGAGTATCCTCAGTAGTCAAATCATTCATAAAAAGAGACAATGTTCAGTAGACCTGACTTACACGGGTACCAATCTGTGTTTTGCGGGTGGGCTCTTGGCCGTCATGTCCGACCGTAAACCTAGGGACGTGGGAGAGAGGGGGGGAGCCAGAAAGTTGCATGAGAAACTGGGGTGGTTGGATCAAAAAAAGGTTATGCTCAGTGATGTAGCAACGTTTGAGCAGCATTTAGGAGTCAACATACAGGTGGTGCTGTATGTGGCGAAAGGTGGATGGGGCTTTTTTAAAACGGGGACCCAGTGTACCCCAAGACTTATTTCATCCTGTTGTATGATGAGCATTACTGTGAAAAAGTTGTTCGGAGCGAAAAATTATTGTGAGTTTTGCCACACGATGTACAGTCATGACCACTCTTTCAGGTATCGTTGCCACCTCTGCCTGAGCGTAACATGCTCAGACAACGTGGGCATGTAGCTGAGGTGTCCTAGCTGTAGACTATATTGTCAGTCCAAAAAGTGTTTAGACAGACACATCGACTGTGCATCAAAAAAACTAGTCAAATGCCTGTCTAAAACATTGTGTGATAAGTGTCAGTCTTACGTGGACAAGCGGCACAGGTATAAAGGGAGGCGCTGTAAGCAGTGTCAGGCTTTGATCACTGGTGATGTAGACGTCACCTCTGTTTTAT
>NW_027061788.1:0-1000 GCF_011386835.1 Chrysemys picta bellii | reverse complement strand
AGACAGGACAGAAAGAACTAGACAGGCAGAAAAATGGACATTACAACAGTGAAAGAAGGTGAAGAATTACTTATACCTGCTAATGGTCTCCTCACCTTGTATACAGAGAAGGCAGCTGATACAGTCAACCACCCACTGACGGGACGTGGCCAGTGAATCACAGCTGTATGGTGCTATTAGTCCAATCAGAGATCCAAACCGATTAAAAGTTTCCTGAGTCTAATTACAAAAGAATGAAGAATGAACGTTCTCCAGCTGTACTAGACTTCACTTGCCATCCTTACTGTTGATACCAGTCAGCTCTGTGTTTTTGGGGAACCAGGGCACAGTATCTAGCCTGTGTGACTCATGAAGGACACCCCTCACCCCCGTCTCTGTTTGAACCAAAACCGATCAGAGTAAAGGTTTGCAGAGAACAATGAAGGGCATGGGGAGACACACCTAGACCCCTCCTGACAAGGGTCACAAGATTAAGACATCTCCATTTTTGCATACAGAATGAAGAACAGAGACAACTCACCTAGCCTCATCTGCATGAAAGATGGGACAGGGATTAGCATAAAGAATGAGGAACGGGGAACCGCACTGAACTCTGGGACCAGAAAAGCAGGGACGCACTGCATCATGGGAATCCCTGCTCCAGATGCTAATGAACCTACGCCTGCACACACCCGGCTCAGCAATTATCAGAGCAATTCTAGTAATAAATCTTTGATTGATATCCCATAATACTGAAGCAGCCTAGTTGCCTTGTGAGCTCCCTGGCAGAAAACAACACCCATAGCCAAGAGTGATCAGCTCCTATTGTCTAGCCCAGGGGTCGGCAACCTTTCAGAAGTGGTGTGCCGAGTCTTCATTTATTCACTCTCATTTAAGGTTTCACGTGCCAGTAATACATTTTAACGTTTTTAGAAGGTCTCTTTCTATAAGTCTATAATATATAACTAAACTATTGTTGTATGTAAAGTAAATAAGGTTTTTAAAATGTTTAAGAAGCTTC
>NW_027061787.1:0-1000 GCF_011386835.1 Chrysemys picta bellii | reverse complement strand
ATTTAGAATTAAATTAAAATGTAGAGCCCCCTGGACGGTGGCCAGGACCCGGGCGGTGTGAGTGCCATTGAAAATCAGCTCGCCTGCCGCCTTTGGCACGCGGGCCATAGGTTCCCTACCCCTGGCCTAGCCTAAAGAAAATCCTTGAGCCATCAGTTTACCCATAAAACAAATCTAGTGTTCTCCCTTGAGCCATTGTATTTTCTCTACAAAACCCCCGACCTATGCCCAAGTAAGGGTTCTGATGTATAGACCCAAACTCTGCATCAGTGCCATTGGGATTCTATCTCCTGACTGATCGTGCTGGGGGCTCTGCCTGTCTTCAGCACTCAGGACCCTGAGCTACCACCCTCACCTGGGAACCCCGACCAGTTCAAGCCTCATGGAGTGGGGGAAATCCCTCTCTCTCTCTCTCTGTTTTCTTTTCTACCTCAGGTATTAACCTTTAAAATGTAACTGTTATGTTTGTTTAGCTCCTTGTGTAGTTATCACTATTATTCAATAAATAACTTTTATGGTTCAGCTGGTTGCTTCTCTCTCTCTCTGAATTTTACTCTTTTGTGTTTTTAGATTCCCCCATTTACTCGGCAGCAACACTTCTTGTACCTAAGCTAAAGATCCCTGTAGTGCCCAAAAATACTGTGGGGTTTGCTCATCAAGTGTGTTACTCCCAGTACAATTGTAATGTGAAAGTGTGATAGGGACGTGTTAAACTTGGGGCACATAAGGGAGGGGCAGCTGAAAGTGCTGTTCAACCCAGCCTATTGAGACCAGGGGCACATAAGGGTACCAGCTTGAAAGTGCTGCTTAACCCAGCCCACTGAATACAGGGACATATGAGGGGATCAGCTGGGGAGTGCTGATTGACTTGCTCTGCTAATGTGTGTGCGCGCATCTTCATCTATTTCTAGTTATTAGCCCTGGGGAACCTAGGTCCTGCAGGGTAGCTCCATTGGGAGCTCCATTGGGAGGGGACTTGTAGAAAGAAGGAGTAGAGCTC
>NW_027061786.1:0-1000 GCF_011386835.1 Chrysemys picta bellii | reverse complement strand
CCTCTGTAGTCACTGGGCATGGGGGTTAGCGCCATCAGCAACCCCACCCCACCCCCCCACCAGCTGGAGACAGTGAGAGACCAGTGCCAGGTCAAGGACCTGCCCCAGGTCCCGGAGGGGTATGGGGGATCAGGGCCCAGACCAGAGGTGACCGTGGCGGGGGATCAGACCCATGACTTATGAGGGTTTCGGGTTGTCTAACTTCTCCTCTCAACCTGTGCTCAGGCCATGGCCCCTCCTGCCCTCTCCCAGCCCATCCCCTGCTCCCTTGGTGCCCCAGGGGCACATAGTCGTGCACCCCACAAGGTGGGAGGGAGGCTTCAGGCCTGTGAGCTGTGCTATGCTGTGACAAAGTGGGGAGTTTTCTTGTCTTCTGTGGAGTTTCAATGGTTTGCATGCGGAGGGGGTGGGACTCAGTTTCCCTGGGTGTTACTGGTTTAACAAGGTGAGGGGAGAGGGAGTTTGTTGTTGCAGAGGACCGGAGAGAGAACTTGGGGCCCCAGCCGATGGCCTGGAGGATGGATACCCCAGCGACCGGTGACCTGGTGACCCAGAGGACCAGCTTAGGAGCTGCAGCCGGTTCTGGCCGGTGGACGGACAATGGGCTGCAGAGTGAGGACCCAGTGACCTAACCAGCCGGTTCCAGCCAGAGGGGGCCAGAGGACAGAGGAGAGGAGGCCCAAGCGACTCTGTTTACATGGAGAGAAGACAATGGACAGAGGCGGGGCTTGGGAGAGGTGATATCAGATGCCCAGAATCTGTCACTCCAGTCTAGAGATCAGGGTTGTATTATTCCCTCTGGGGAGTGGAGGCCCTGGGGGTCCAGAGCGAGTGGACTCCCTGAGGGGGCCCACGGCGAGAAACAGGTGTGCTAAGGCTCCAAGAGGTGCGGCTCCAGGAGGTGGAGGGGCTTAACCCCCAAGAGAGAGTGGACCCCCGAGAAGGGCTGTCACACTGAAAGGGGTTCCCCCCACGGACCGCATGGGGCCAAGAATGGGCA
>NW_027061785.1:0-1000 GCF_011386835.1 Chrysemys picta bellii | reverse complement strand
CGACCTGTGAGTCCGTGACAGGCTCCCCGGGCTGGAGGCTGCAGGGAGGAGCCCCAGAGAAGCAGCTGCCTGTATCAGCCGCCAGTGCAGTCTTCCTGCAACCGGGCGTGGGGAGGGGAAGAGGCCATGTGGTTCTGCCCAGCTCCAGATGTCTGCACGCAAGCCAGGGCCCCATATCAGGCAGGACAGGGACAGAGGAACTCCGTGGCCCAGTCCGTCTCCCCTCTGCTGGCTCTGGCCTCGAGGCCCCAGGCCCCCACCGGCATTGATCAGTGGGGGGCTGAGGTTTGAGGTCTAGGTCTGGGAATGCAGCTTAAGGGACCTGCCCCCAGGACATGAAGGGGGAACTGCACTGGGGGGGCGGGAGGTGGGGGGAACAGTTGAGGGGCTGTGGGAGGAGGTGCTCAAGCTCTGCGCAGGTGCCACTGAGCCACCCACAAAGTCACCTGGCGCCAGGCACAGGGGTCCCTAAATACAGACATGGCCCAGCCAGGGGTCAGCATCCCCCCTTTGGAGAGACAGGGAAGCGGGGCGGGGAGGGGAGATGGACAGTGCAGGACCCAGTGGGTGCGGGCTGTGCACCGGCCAAGGGAGGGGAGTGAAGGGGCGGGGATAGACAACAGAGGGGCAGGGAAATGCTTCCCCAAACAGCGCCCACATCTGCAGATGTCTCAGTCAGACCCAGCACCCCTTGGGGGGATGAGGCCACTCCAGCCTTCCCCCTCCCCCCAAAGTCCTTCCTTCTACAGAGAGTTGGAGACGGAAGGTGCCTGTCTTGTGCCCTTCCCTCGGGCAGCCGCCCCATCATCCCAGACTCCTCAGTCAGACTGAGGCTGGGGTGATCCAGGGTGGGGAGGCAGTGACTGGACCCCCTGGCAACCGCATTAGGGAGATGGCAGAGTCCACTCACCACCTGAACTAAAAGGGCAGGGCACAGAGAGGGGCAGGGGCTGACCCCGGGTTGTGCAGCGAGATAGTGGTAGAAAATCCAAGAGTCCTG
>NW_027061784.1:0-1000 GCF_011386835.1 Chrysemys picta bellii | reverse complement strand
AGTTAATCTTGTGTCTCTCCCCACACACACCCTCATGCACACACTCAAACAGAGCTCTGTTTAGCTGTAACATTTTTAGGTAGAGAGAGTAATCCCCTGTCCTTAAATGAAAGACAATAACTTTGAAACAAAAGATGGAAATTACCATACCGTAGGCTGATGACAGGTTGCCCAGTGTAATGAAAACAAACTCTTCAGGCAGTCCCAGTAGTTTCAGACGACACTGCAGCTCGTACATCACCTCATAGAAATAGCAGCGTGCCAGGGTCACTAAGGTGTTGCTAGCTGCCACTTTTAGTTCATTTGTTGCTTCCTAACAACAACAACAACAAAACAGAGAGAAAGAGAGAGAGAGAGAGAGAGAGAGAGAGACTGAGGTGAGTGAAGCCGGTTGCACTAGCCAGAGTTGTTTATATGAGTCAAGTCCTTATTTCTGTGCATAAGTTGTGAATGAAGCCTCCCAACTTTCTGTGGCTAGAGTCATTAGTCATAAATATTCATCAAGTCATTTGGCTAAACAATTTTCAGCCTTTGAGTTCCTTGCAAGCTGCTTAGTTAGACTATTTACTATTAGCTACTTGTGGTAGATGTCATATGATATTTTTCCCTGCTCTTCCCTGAGGAGGTAGTGAGACACAGACTGGGCAGCTTCAAGATATTCAGAGAGCTTTCCTGGAATAAACTGTCCCCTAAAAGGAGGCTGACTTCCTTTGGAACAAGAGAGGGATTTTGCCATGGGTTTTCCTGCTGGCAAACTATATTCTAAATCCAATGCTGCTTCTTTTGGAGACAGCTCAGATTCTGTCTGTCTTGGGGCTTTATACTGCCACTTATCGCTATAGTATCAGAGCGCCTTCCACATAACATCAGGATCAATAATGAAATCCCTAGTAGACTTTGGGAAAGACTTGCTCGTTCAGAAACCATAGGCCTGTCTCTGTGTCTGATATCATGTGTCTCGGGTCCTGATCCCGCAAAACACTTAAGCACATGTGTAACT
>NW_027061783.1:0-1000 GCF_011386835.1 Chrysemys picta bellii | reverse complement strand
CCCTGCTTCCCAGCTGCATCTGAGATCACCGGCCCCAAGCCCCCCTCTGTCCATTGTCTTCTCTCCAGGTAAACAGGGTCGTCTGGGCCTCCTTTCCTCTCTGCCCTCCTCTGGCTGGAACCGGCTGGTTGGGTCATGGGGTCCTCTCTTCACGGCCCATTGTCCTCCCACTGGCTAGAACCGGCTGTGACTCCTCATCTGGGTGTCTGGGGCATCAGGTCAGCGGTCGCTGGGGTGTCCATCCTCCAGGCCATCGGCTGGGGTCCCAAGTTCCCTCTCCGGTCCTCTGTAACAACAAACTCCCTCTCCCCTCACCTCGTTAAACCAGTAACACCCAGGGGCACTGAGTCCCACTCCCTCTGCATGCAAACCATTGGAAAACCACGAAAATATAAGAAAATCCCCCATTTCGTCACAGTGAGGATCCTGGAAGAGTGGTTAGAAACCCCAGAGAGGCACTGAACTGAGGTCTTCTTCCATCTCTGCAGAGAAAGGGTAAGGGAGGAAGCCCCCACATCATGGTTACAGTGGACATGCAGGAAGCCCCAATTTCTCTGAAAGAAGAAATCAGGCCTCTGAGCAATTGAAACAGATTCTTCAAACTGTTTAGTAGGAAATGTGGGCACAATAAATCCAAAATCTGGAGCTGGGTTATTTACATATGACGTTGTTTGGGAGATACTTGGCCAGCACCTGAAAAAGAAATGTGAAGAGTCATGAGTATTTGTCCAGTGCCCCTTAATACACAAACAGAGTGGCGAATACTAGGGAATAACAATCTGATAACATGGACCCGGAAGAAGCTGCTGGATATGGTATAGAAAGCAAACACCAACACAGGAAACACTACAAGATTAGGGGAACCCATATTACTTAATATAGTCGCTCTTGAATGAGCGGAATGGGTCAATTCAGCAGGGGTCTCTATTGATTTCCTTCCAATATTCAACTGTTACAGGAACATTATCTCCCCATTGAGAGCTATAAGCAATAACATCCC
>NW_027061782.1:0-1000 GCF_011386835.1 Chrysemys picta bellii | reverse complement strand
AACCTCTCCCAGCTTGGTATCGTCCACAAACTTTATAAGTGTACGCTCTATACCATTATCTAAATCATTGATGAATGGGGTGGCACAGGCTGAGGGGAGGAGGTGCAATGGGACAGGGGGCGCAGGCTGACAGAACCTGGAGCGGAGCACCTGCATGGCCAGCAGCCAGCGGCTGGGGAGAGTTCCCTCCATGGGCACAGACAGGGCTCCCTCCTGCTTTAAGCAGGTGGTCGTGATTCATCCCAGACACCTTGGGTAATGTAACCCCGAAAAGTGTCAGAGCGTAGATGGTGGATGTGTCCAGTCACTAAGGAGCGTTGGGGTGCAATGCGTAACCAAATATTACAAACTGTAGGGCTATTTATTACCAACTGATATTTGGTGCAGTGGGAGAGTCAGAGGTGCAGTGGAGCAGGGGGGTGGCGCAGGCCTTAGGGAGGGGATGCAGTTGGACAGTAGAGGGATGCAGGCTGAGGGAAGAGGGTGCAGTGGGACTGGGGGGTGCAGGCTGAGGGGAGGAGGGTGCAGTTGGATGGGGGGCACAGGCCAAGGGCAGTGGGGTGCAGTGGGACTGGGGGGCCCAGGCTGATTGAGGGGGTGCAGTGGTCAGTGTGGGAACAGGTCAAGGGGTGGGAGTGCAATGGGACTGGGGGGGGGTGCAGGCTGAGGGGAGGGGGTGCAGTGGGACAGGGGCACAGGTCAAGGGCAGTGAGGTGCAGTGGGACAGGGGGTGCAGGCTGTGGGAGGGGGTGCAGTGGGACTGCAGGGATGGTAGAGGCTGTGGGAGGAGAGTTCAGTGGGGGGTGCAGGCTGAGGGGAGGGGGTGGTGCAGGCTAAGGGGAGGTGGTGCAGTGGGAAAGTGCAGGGGCACAGGCCAACAGGAAGGGTGCAGTGGGAGAGCGGGGGGGATGAAGTGGGATGAGGTGGCGCAGGCTGTGGGTTCAGTGGGACTTGGGGGTGCAAGCTGAGGGGAAGGAATGCAGTGGGACTGGGGAGGGCA
>NW_027061781.1:0-1000 GCF_011386835.1 Chrysemys picta bellii | reverse complement strand
GGCTTACAAGTAAGGTGCAAATTTCTATCCGCTGGGTCACAAGGTTCGGCTGACCCCCCCTTGCTTTTAGAACTTCCCCATGGGGTAGCCCTGGGGCGGCGGGAGTTAGCGTAGCCTTAGACTGGTCAGCGGCTTATACCCTTTCCTTTTTTTTATTTATTTACACATACACATTTATTTCCCATATTTTGATGCATTTTATTTAACAATAACCTTCATTCATTATGGTTGGACTTAATACAACATTTCTTTTATTTTTGAGGCAGTAGAAACCCCTTAGCACCGGTGCATTAACCTTATTGAGGACCTTAGAACCACAATTACTAACCTACTCGAGGGCGGCAATAAACTATTTTTTAGAACCGCAATGACTGACCTTACTTGAGGGCGGCAACAAATTCCTCAGAACCGCTCTGCATCTGATTTTGTTGCAAAACAATACGTTTGGATGGCGTGAGCCCCAAAGGGACACACGGCCCCACGGGCAGTCCTCCTGCCACACCCCAAGAGAGATTTCAAAAGGTTTTTTACCTCTATTATGGCGCCATGGGGTTTGCAGGGGAACAGTCCGGAGTAGTTTGTCGCTGTTCCAGCCGGGCGTTTGGCATCTGAGTCACGGCACCAAATTGTCGGAGAAAAACGAGTCCTTGCTCTGAGTTTGAAGCAACAAGCCAGAGGCAGCTTCATTTTTGAACAATTGCAACTGCTTGGGAGAGTACACGGGGCAGGTCTTTGTTAAAAAAACAATGAAGACAACTTTTATACCTTTTATGACATATAATAATGAGCAACAGCTAACATTTGCAATGCTCCTTCCAAGCATACGAACCAATTAAAGGGTCGTGGGCTCCCACATACCAAATCCTGCTGGGTCCATAGAAAAAATGCATGTAAAATTAAATAATTCACCAAAACATTAAAAAAATTAAACTACCTGATAAGCCTAACCAATTTATAGTCAGTGCTCCTAAAATAACACACAACATTTCTAAAAACTAAC
>NW_027061780.1:0-1000 GCF_011386835.1 Chrysemys picta bellii | reverse complement strand
ACACCTAATAATGTACAGCCCCTTGCATGGCTATGCCTGGGTGCTGAGACCCTACCATAATACACCTAGTAATGTACAGCCCCTTGCACAGGGGGTCCTGGGCTACACCTGGGGTGCCTAGGCACTACCATAATACACCTAATATGTACATCACCTAGCACAATGGGGTCCTGACCCATGACTGGGGCTTGTAGGCACTATCGTAATACACCTAATAATAAATAACAAGCCCTTTAAAAACACTCCAGGACAATGAGTGGACAAGAAGTGTGTGGGGGAGGCTACTGAGGACTGACACTAGAGCTGAAATGGTTAATTAGTAGCATTCTCCCCCCACTCCCCCCCAGCTCTTACTGAACATTTTTCCTCCACAGATCTCAAAGCAGGGCTGCCGCATCATTATACTCATTTTACATAAAGGGAAACTGAGGCACAGGGAGACGTGACTTGCCCAAGGTCACTGAGCAGGCTGGTAGGAGAACCGGGAACAGAACCCAGGCCTGTTGAGTTCCCCACTAGCTTTAAAGCTGACTATGTCCAACGCGAGTTCTCGGAGATCCTTGGCGAGAAGGCGCTGGGGTGGGCAGAGGAATATTATGGGCTCTTGGTTACTATGGCGATGAGTGCTCTACCAGTGCCTGGAGATGACTGATGTGTTTAAGGAATGTTTAGTCTTGCAACGTAATAGGGCTGTGGAGGGTTTTGCAACTCACAACAGCGTACAAGAAAACCAAAGGCACCTGTTCCAGGAGTCCCCATAAGAGTTACAGGGAGCACATTGGTGGTAGGGTGGGGGATGGAGTCCATGTGTTGGGGAAATAGGGGTACATGGTGAGGGAGGGTCCATGTGTGGGGGACACAATGGGGATGATGTCCATGTGTTGGAGAACAGGGGTACGTGGCAAGGGAGGGTCTATGTGTTGGGGTGCAGGGGGAATGGGGTACATGACAGGGAGGATGCCCACGTGTTGGGGATTGGGGGAGCATGGGAGGGCATGAG
>NW_027061779.1:0-1000 GCF_011386835.1 Chrysemys picta bellii | reverse complement strand
AAATAAACCTTCTGCTTTACTGGCTGGCTGAGAGTCATGGTGAATCGCAGGAAGCCGGGGGTGCAGGGCCCTGAGTTCCCCAATACTCCGTGACAGGGGGAAGCGGCTGCTCCCCCTGCACCCCGCTACTGGTGGTATCAGATGCCCAGCTGGGAAGCAGGGGGGCTCGGGTCTGGAGAGAGAGAGCAGGCAGAGCCCACCTGGATGCAGGCGAGACTTGGATGTGCTGGGTTGAGGGAGGCCAGGCCCGAGGGCCCTGAGAGTTTCCTATGCTGTGTTCAGACGCTCAAGAAACCCTCCTGTTTTACGCTGGCTGAGAGTGCCTCCGGTCTAGAGAACAGGGTTGTATTATTCCCTCTGGGAGTGAAGGCCCTGGAGGTCCAGAGCGAGTGGACTCCCTTAGGGGACCCACGGCAAGAGACAGGTGTGCTAAGGCTCAGAGAGGTGTGGTTCCAGGAGGTGGAGGGGCTTAACCCCTGAGAGAAAGTGGACCCCCGAGAAGGGCTGTCACACTGAAGGAGGTTCCCCCAGGGACTGCATGGGGCCAAGAGTGGGCATGACCTGTGAGTCTGGGACAGTAACTGTTAATAAACAGAGGTTAAGGATATTTCTGTGTGAGGCTCTTTCACTGGGAAAAGACTCTGCAAACCCGCAGAGTGTGAGGTGACGCCCTGAGCCTACGAAGGGTGAGGCCAGGTGCCTAAAGTCAGAGGATTACGCCTTGAGCCCCAGGAGCAGGGTAAAGGTGGTGCCCAAGAGCGTAAGGGGAACAATGCCTGAACCCTGCTGTCTCTAAGGGGACGAAGGGAGCTCAGCCCATCCTTGGTCTCCCTGCTCAGACAGTTCTGCTCTGCGTGACGTGGGCCTTCCTGACCCTGTACCAGCTAAACAGGCCCCCAACACCCTAGTGGTACCTTGATGGGGCCCAGTCAGCACATATCAGGCAAGACTGTCGTAGGAGAATCGATTGGCTCAGCGAGACAGCCTGTGTAACAGCAGC
>NW_027061778.1:0-1000 GCF_011386835.1 Chrysemys picta bellii | reverse complement strand
CCGCGCTCTGCCTGGGGGAGGACGGGGGAGGGGACGGGGGAGTCCCCGGGCTGTGCCTGGAGGATGACGGGGGAGGGGCCAGGGGAGTTCCCGGGCTGTGCCTGGGGGATGAGGGGGGAGTCCCCGGGCTGTGCCTGGGGGATGATGGGGGAGGGGCCAGGGGAGTTCCCGGGCTCTGCCTGAGGGATGAGGGGGGAGGGGCAGGGGGAGTCCCCGGGCTGTGCCTGGGCAATGAGGGGGAGGGGCCAGGGGAGTTCCCGGGCTGTGCCTGGGGGATGAGGGGGGAGACCCCGGGCTGTGCCTGGAGGATGAGGGGGGAGGGGCCGGGGGAGTCCCAGGGCTGTGCCTGGGGGATGAGGGGGGAGTCCCCGGCTGTGCCTGGGGGATGACGGGGGAGGGCCGGGGGAGTCCCCGGGCTGTGCCTGGAGGATGATCGGGGAGTCCCTGGGCTCTGCCAGGGGGATGTGGGGGAAGGGCCAGGGGAGTCCCTGGGCTGTGCCTCGGGGATTGGCCGGGGGTGGGGAGGGCTGGGTGAGTCCCCGGGCTGTGCCTGGGGGATGACGGGGGAGGGGCCGGGGGAGTCCCCGGGCTGTGCCTGGGGGATGAGGGGGGAAGGGCCGGAGGAGTCCCCGGGTTGTGCCTGGGGGATGAGGGGGGAGGGGCCGGGGGAGTCCCCGGGCTGTGCCTGGGGGATGAGGGGGAGGAGCCGGGGGAGTCCCCGGGCTGTGCCTGGGGGATGACGGGGGAGTCCCTGGGCTGTGCCTAGGGGATGAGGGGGGAGTCCCTGGGCTCTGCCAGGGGGATGTGGGGGAAGGGTCGGGGGAGTCCCCGGGCTGTGCCTGGGGGATTGGCGGGGGGTGGGGAGGGCTGGGTGAGTCCCTGGGCCCTACTGTCAATCAAACATTAACCCCACACCTTGACCCAATAAGCCCTGCCCTCCGGTCACTGGAAGTCCCACCCCATGGGGGGGTATTACTTCTGGGGTCAAGGCGGACACATG
>NW_027061777.1:0-1000 GCF_011386835.1 Chrysemys picta bellii | reverse complement strand
GACTTATTTCATCCTGTTGCATGAGCAGCATTACTATGGGTTTTTGGATGTGAAAAAGTTGTTCGGAGCGAAAAATTATTGTGAGTTTTGCCACACGATGTACAGTCACGACCACTCTTGCAGGTATCGTTGCCGCCTCTGCCGGAGCGTAACCTGTTCAGACAGCGTAGGCATGCAGCTGAGGTGTCCTAGCTGTAGACTATATTGTCAGTCCAAAGAGTGTTTAGACAGACACATCGACTGTGCATCAAAAAAACTAGTCAAATGCCTGTCTAAAACTGTGTGTGATAAGTGTCAGTCTTACGTGGGCAAGCGGCACAGGTATAAAGGGAGGCGCTGTAAGCAGTGTCAGGCTTTGATCGCTGGTGATGTAGAAGTCACCTCTGTTTTATGGACAGCCTTAGAAAGCCTGAATCCTCAGAAAAGTATATTTTTTATGATTTTGAATAGATGGAGGAGAATAGGTTGAGTAGATGGAGGAGACTGGGTTTCGCTATGTCCCTAAAGCCGGAAAAGTCCTGGGAATTTAAGGGCGATGAGTGTCTTTCTATGGTTGTTAAGACCTTTATTGGCAAAGACTTCCAGGACTACACATTCCTAGCACACAATTCCAAAGGTTACGATGCGTACTTCATCGTTAGACAGTTACTGAAGGAAAAGATGTGCCTAGAACTGATCACTCAGGGTAGTAAACAAATGTGTGTGGAAATTAAGGCCCTGGGCATTCGTTTTATAGACTCTCTTCAAACTTCTTGCCCATGAAGCTTAGCAAGCTCCGGCAGGCGATGGGGTTTGAAGGGTGCAAAGGGTATTTTCCACATTTTTTTAAACACTTGAGAAAATCAAAATTAAGTGGGGCCTATACCCGGGTGTGGAGCACTATGGTGTAGAAAGCATGATGCCCAGGGAAAAAGCAGAGTTTCTCGACTGATATTGGGACCACAGGTATGAGATGTTTGACTTTTAGCAAGAGCTCGCGTACAACTGTCAGCAGGATGTC
>NW_027061776.1:0-1000 GCF_011386835.1 Chrysemys picta bellii | reverse complement strand
GGATCCAAGCAAAACCACCCCTCACCTGGTTGTGCAGAGCACTGCAGATGGCTTGAAACTTCTCTTTAGGTAGAGGGATCTTATATTCAAAAGAGACCTCCAAGAGCTGGCTCAGACTCTGCAACAGAGGGTGAAAGTCAGATGGTGGCACACACAGGAGCAATATGTAGTGACTGAAGCAGCTTCAGGAGATTCCTAGATTCCAAGGCTGGAACGGATTATTGCCATCATCTAGTCTGACCTCCGGTACAACACAGGCCATAGACCTTGCCCAGAATAATTCCCAGAGCAGAGCTTTTAGAAAAACATCCCAATCTCAATTTAAAAACTGTCAGTGAGGGAGAATCCACCTCGACCCTTGGTAAATGGTTCTAATGGTTAATTATCTCACCATTAAAAATGTACGCCGTATTTCCAGTCTGAATGTGTCTCGCTTCAGTTTCTAGCCATTGGATCAAGTTACACCTTTCTCTGCTCAACTGAAGAGCCCATTATAAAACATGAATCCCTCACGTAAGATATTATAGACTGTCATTAAGTCACCCTGTCACAGGACAGGTCCACCCAGTCAGGTTGGTACCAGGTTGTGGAGGAACTGAAGTAGATCTGGGGCGGCCCAACTGGCCTAGTCTCCCTAGCCACCGCAGCAGTCCTGGCTCCTAGGGCAGCGTAGCCTAATGGTCAGGATCAGGGCAGCAGCCCTTCGGTGAGGGTCCATGGCCCAACAGCACAAGTCACTAGGGCTGCCCTTCTGGGTGTGGCAGTGCGGCCTAGTGGCCAGAGTCAATGAAACCGCCCTTGGCCGCAGGGCAATGCGGCCTAGTGGCAAGAGTCAATAGAACCACCTTTTGCAGCAAGGAAGTGTTGCCTAGGTCAGCCCTTCTCCACTGGCTCCTACCTATTCCACAGGTCCCAGCCCAGGGCCCTGTCTTGCCGCAGGGGTATCTGCCTCCAACTCAGCTGGGATCCTTCCCAAACATGCCAAGTCAAAGCCCGGTAC
>NW_027061775.1:0-1000 GCF_011386835.1 Chrysemys picta bellii | reverse complement strand
CCTATTGGCTATGCTGGGAACTTTTTGGGGCTCAGTATCTCGTGAAAATCAGGCCACTTTTTTAGACCTCAGTATAAATTTAGAAGCCTAACTTTAGGCCCCCTGTTTTGAAGAAAGCCTTTAATCTTATTGTATGGTTGTTTAAATACTTGCAGAGAAGACTCATGGAACAGAGTTCATCCAGTTGCCTGTAGAGGTCATAAAGGACTTTCCCCCATGCACAATTGACTAGGTGTATGCTGTGAGTGGGGTCAAGTGGTTCCCTCCAACCTTCATCTGAAACATCAGGGACTGACCATAGCAGGAGAAGGGACACCTGGTAAGGTGGACCAGTGCTCCAAGATGGTTCAGAGAATCTGTTTCCTTAGATGTCCTGCTCACATGCTCAGGGTCCAATTGATCTCCAGAGTTGTGAGTGGGAAGGAATTTCCCCCTGCTCAGAGTGGCAGGGACCTTTGGGTGGGAGGATGGGACACTGATCACCTGCTAGGATCATGTGGGTATATATGACCTAATCAATTCTCTACCGTTGCAAGGGCCTCAGGCATTGGTGGAACCGCAGTCTCTCCTGTCCTCTGCCTATGGCACACAAGAGTTTAGTCTCCTAAAGACTGAAATGTTTTAGTGCAAGACAAGTTTTTGGGTTCAGTATAGGGTTGCTAGGTGACATTTTAATGGCCTGTGAAATACAGGAAGTCAGACTAGATGATCTAATGGTCCCTTCTGGCCTTAAACTCTATGAAACTATGAAATAGCTGATATATTAAAAAAATCCGGATTTTATCTCCCATGTATCTCTTAGCTGTGGGCAGAAATTCTCCAGGTGACTTAATATTTAACAAGAACTCTGAAATGCCATATTTATCTGTTTCCATTGTAACAGCATTCCAAAGCATGAAGGAGGAACTAACAAGATTTCCCCTTCCCAGGAAAGACTGCTTGAGGTTAGGTGATTACCCATCCTTTATGCAAATTGCATCCTTCAGTTCTAACACCCAGA
>NW_027061774.1:0-1000 GCF_011386835.1 Chrysemys picta bellii | reverse complement strand
TATCAGCTCCCTGAGAAAATCTTCCTCTCGCCAGATGGGTAACAAGGTGACTCAGAGCCTGGGCACCCCAAGAAAGCTGCACACATACCCCTGTAACCTGCTTTCCCTCCTCCAGGGGCCTCTTTATCTTAGCCAAACCTCAAATATGTTCAAACCATGTTCAAATATGTTAAGGACTGTTACAAAGAGGACCCTGATCAACTGTTCTCCATGTGCACTGGAAGTAGGAATCAACTTAATCTGCAGCAAGGGAGATTTAGGTTAGATATTAGGAAAAACTTTCCAACTATAAAGATAGATAAGCTCTGGAATAGGCCTCAAAGGGAGGTTGTGGAATCCCCATCATTGGAGGTTTTTAAGAACCCATTAGCCAAAGAGCTGTCAGGGACGGTCTAAGTATAGTGCCGGACCCTTCCAGCCCTACATTTCTAGGATGCTCTGAACAGTGGAGTTTAACTGGTGAGCCCCACAGCGAACTGACCCTGCAGCGTTCACCCAGCTCTAGTCCAATGTGAATTATTAACAAAATGAGCTGGTCCCTGATACGGAGAAGTCACAAGACCAGTGAGTACAGCGGGACATACCCTATCAGAGATACCCAATGACAGTCGTTCCCTTGTAGTGCAGTGGGGGAAGCCAGGGAATCCAGTGGTTCCTCTCAGATAAAGTTTTGCAGTACACAAACAGGGACTTGGAAAAGCAGAGATGCCTTCCCTTGCCCACTATTCCAGGCACCTATCCTAAGTCTGTAAGTAAACAGACACGGTTCACAGATAGCCTTCTGACCCAGAAATAGACCAGACAGGAGGGAGGATAACTCACCAGAACACAGTCCATTCCACTTACAACCCAGAATTCATCAGCAACACTGAATTCCCGGAAAAACAAAGATGAGAATATGATTAAGAACCAGACCCCAGATCACTAACTGCAGGGATTAGATCTAGCTTTGTGGGTGTCACAGACTCACAGATCGTGCCCACTTGTGGTCCTGTGCGGT
>NW_027061773.1:0-1000 GCF_011386835.1 Chrysemys picta bellii | reverse complement strand
ATAAAATCAACATGTCCATTAGCCCCAATATGATCATTAAGATTGGGAATATAATTTGAGCAGACATGGAATACACTAAAAACAACAAGGAGTCCTCTTACAGCCAGTCTTGTGGATACAGACTAATATGGCTACCTCTCTGATACTTGGCACATAAGACACTATAACTTTATTATTCCACACAAATGAGAAATGTTTTAAAACCTGGAGCTTTCCTTTTGGGCACTATAATAGGGATCCACTCACCTCTTGAGAGCCTCTTAGTAGCTGGGTCTGGTACCACAGTCCTTTTCTCACCCCTGGCGCACCCTGCCAGCCGACCTTAGTGAGTCTTCTGTGGCTCAGGCCTCTGGCTGCGTCCCAAAGTCCAAATGAACCCCTTCTGGGGTAGTCAAGAACAATCCCATTGCCCTCACTAGGGTCTCCAGCCCCAACTCTGGGTCCTTGAAATTCTGCCCTTTGTTCAAGCTCTCCATAAGCACTGTCCCCTCCATGGGGCTTATGCCACTGTAGATGGTGGGGGAACTAGGGCCTGCCCATAACTCTGGGTTCCAAACCATGGACCCTGGAAACAGTAGCTAGGCACTGCTTGATTTCAGTTAATTTTTGCTTCTTCCTACCGGCCACTTTTAGCTTCACCCTCACCTCCGGGTTAAAGTTCTTAGGGACCCTCTTCCTGCAAATCCAGCTTAAGCAAATGCTGCCAGAATCAAACTCTGGCTATCCCCTGAATTTCTGTGGCCAGAGAGCAGCCCCCTTTCTTGCCCCTCCAGGTCCTGCCAGGAACTGACCTGCTAAGGCCCTGCAGCTCCTTTGAGCTGAGCCTGATGGGCTCTGATTGGCTGCTTTCATGAGTCCTCTCTAGTCAGACCCAGATTTGTGGCTGTTTTCCTGGGGCAGGGTGTAGTAGGACCACGGGGCCTCTTGTAAGGAGCCTCAAAGCCCAGGTACAGCCCATCACAGGCACAGATCGATTGTTTTTCTTAGAACCAGATGAGCC
>NW_027061772.1:0-1000 GCF_011386835.1 Chrysemys picta bellii | reverse complement strand
CATTAGTACTAAGCTGGAATAATTCTTCTCCCTCCCTTGTATTAATCCCTCTAATATATTTAAAGATAGCAATCATATCCCCCCTCAGCCTTCGCTTTGTCAGACTAAACAACCCAAGCTCCTCTAGTCTCCTTTCATACGACAGGTTTTCCATTCCTCTGATCATCCTAGTGGCCCTTCTCTGCACCCGTTCCAGTTTGAGTTCATCTTTTTTAAACATGGGAGACCAGAACTGCACACAGTACTCCAAATGAGGTCTCACCAGCGCCTTGTACAACGGAAGCAGGACCTCCTTATCCCTACTAGATATACCTCGCCTAATGCATCCCAACCTCCTCCCCCCTCCTCACCACCACCCCCATTCGGCCACCTCAGGTCCCTCTAGCACCCTCACCAGCTGCCCCTCACTATCCTTGTAGCAGCTCCCTTGTTCTAGGGCAGGGGCGGGCAAACTTTCTGGCCTGAGGGCCGCATCGAGTTTCTGAAATTGTATGGAGGGCCGGTTAGGAGAGGCTGTGCCTCCCCAAACAGCCAGGCCTGGCCCGGCCCCCACCCCCTATCTGACCCGCCCTGCTTCTCGCCCCCTGGCAGCCCCCCGAGACTCCTGCCCCATCCAATCCCCCCTGTTCCCTGTCCCCTGACGGCCCGTTCTGGGACCCCTGACCCATCCACACCTCCCTGTCCCCTGACCGCGCCCAGACCCCCTGCCCCTGACTGCCCCATCCAACCCCTCTTCTCATTCCTGACTGCCCCCCCCCCGGGACCTCTGCCCCATCCAACCACCCCTTCTCCCCGACCGCGCCCAGAACCCCTGCTCTTGACTGCCCCCCACCACTCCATCCAACCCCCCCTCTCCTTCCTGACTGCTCCCCTGGGACCCCTGCCCCTATTCAACACCCCTGTTCCCTGCCCTCTGACCACCACCCCGAACTCCCCTGCCCTCTATCCAACCCCCCCTGCTCCCTGCCCCCTTACCGTGCTGCCTGGAGCATGATGGCTG
>NW_027061771.1:0-1000 GCF_011386835.1 Chrysemys picta bellii | reverse complement strand
CCACTCTGCGGGCGCGGCTCCTGCCCACGGAATCCCCACGAGCCAGCGCGGAGCGTGGGGCGGGGGGGTCCCATCGCACTGGGGGGGGGGGGGGCTGTGCACTGGGGGGCTCGTGGGGAGTTGTTGCGGGGGGAGCAGGGCGGGTGTCACTTGTGTTGTGGGTCAGTGTGTGGAACAGGGCAGAGGCGCTCAACCGTTTTCTTTCTGAGCACCCCGCTCCCCGCCCCCGCCAACCTGCTCTCAAACCTCCACAGCCCACCTGGGCCACAGTCACGGGTTTTCTGCAGGTACAAGGTCAGCACCGGCAGTGGAGGGGAGCCAGCAGGGCAGCCCCATGCCAAGGGGCCCCCACAAATCTACATTGCTCAGGCTTCAGCCCCAGCCCGCGGGCTCAGGGACCCGGGCCTTGGAAGGAAGCCAGCAGGGCTGTTTTTTGCACATGGGACTGGCTGGAAAGGCAGACTGGGATTTCTGATCAAGGCAAGTGGGTGGGGAATGGTCTCTGTTCGTGCTTTGAAAATAAACAGGACTGTACTGCAGAAATACTGGACTCCACCTCCATTTCTCCTCCGAATGGAAACAACTTAGCGAGGCCTCCAATAGCAGTGAACTGCTGAGACCAAAAGGGGCCCCACAGGTCAGGAGCACAGCTGGGAACGGAACCTTGGGAGTCCTGGCTCCCAGACCCACCAATCACTCAAAACCAGTCTTTTCCCCAACCTGGGCCTAGAACCCAGGAGTCCTGGCTTCTAACCTCTCCTTCTGTAACTCACTAGGCCCTGCGTGCTCCCAGACCCAAGGATAGAACTGAGGTGCCCTGACTGCCAGTGCCCCCCTGCTCTAACCACTAGACTCTGCTGTCTCTGAGCCCAGTAATGCCCTTCTTGTGAATCACTTCAATTCCTTCCTGCATCTGACTGCAGTGTGAGATCTGGGTGTGGGGGCTGCTCAGGGGGGCAAGGCAGGCCGAATAGGGAGTGGCTCTCTGGGAATCCTGTTT
>NW_027061770.1:0-1000 GCF_011386835.1 Chrysemys picta bellii | reverse complement strand
CCAATCGATTGTACAGTCTAATTTACACAAAAGATGCCGTCCCAGTAAATTGACAGGAGACGATGGGCTACGTAAAAAGTCCTGTTGAGCAGAGATGAACATGAGTGAAACAGAAAGAGGTTTTGTGACAGGATGTGGAACAGGTTGGTTTGAAATACCAACAGCATTAATAGATGAGGATGACAAAGGAACAGAGGGAAATTCTAAAGATCTTAAGGCCGATTTGCTGGCTTTAGTGTCCACAAGACAAGCAACAGATTGTCCTGCAATTTCACAATTTACGTATGGGCCTTCTCGGTTAATAGGAATTAAAGGATTTATGAGGCTGTTTTAATAATAATTGTTTTGTGGGGAAAAAGCAGGCGCTTCAGGATTTGGGAAAGAGGGTGGAGGATTTTGAGGCGGTCGGTTCGGGTATTTGTTTTTTTTTAATGTTCCTTTTGGCCACAAAAGTGGTATGCGGTATTTTTTGGTGGGGCAGGATATGAGGGACCTTTTCCTGTCTTTTGACCTTGACTTTGTTTTTGCCCCCTGCCCCTTGTTCCCCCACCGCTTTTATATTAATACGTTTGCAATTGTAAGGCCAAGAGTTTAGTTTTAGTATTTTTGTTTGGTTGGTTTAGGCGAGCTGTACAATGGTTGGCAACTGTCACCAAGTCAGAAAGAGGTTTAGTTTGCCAGCCAATGCAGATCATTTTTAACTGCTGCTGAACCTTTGGTAAGAGTTCCTGAACAAAGGCAGCCCCTACTGCCTCTTTGGCATTGTTAGCTGGTTGGGCAATTTTCGAGTGTTGTTTAAACACCTTAGTTAGTTTATTTAGATAATTAGCAGGGGATTTTGTTATGCAGACAAAACTACACAGGATCGTTTCAGGGGGCAAGGCAAAGATGACACATTTATTATGATAACACAGTTTGATTTATGATCAATAACACACACACACACACTTTCTGCAGCTGCTGTATAGTTACCAGTCCTGAACATAGCTTGAGTCCGTGG
>NW_027061769.1:0-1000 GCF_011386835.1 Chrysemys picta bellii | reverse complement strand
GGGTGCTTGGAGACCCTGGCTGGGGAACCCCAGCTTCTCCGCCTAGCCCAGGGCACAGCTGGGACCAACTCTCCCTGCTGTGTTTAACCCCTTCCACGCCAGGGTAATGGGCACCCCTGTTACTCTCAGCCTCGTCTATGCCCTTCCTGCAGCAAAAATGACTCAGGCATCCCAGCGCTCTGGGCGGGCGCTGTCCAGGCCAGCAGCCGTGCTGTTTCCAGAGGGGCCAGGCAAGACCAGACCAGCTGCCTCTGACCCCTCCATGGAACTCAGGTTTTCACCTGGGCTGACCTGACTTCAACCCCTTCCTGGCTGCAGGTGTTGGATTGAGAGCAGCCCGGGTGCTCTGGGGATGGGGGCGTCCCAGCCCAGGGTGGGTGCCAGCTGGGGCTGTCAGACTCGCCGCTCATTGCATGTGCTCTTGCAGCCTAGGTGGTAGGGGACGCTCTAGTTCTAGGGCTGGAGGAACCCAGCCCTAGGGACCCTAGGTCCTGCAGGGTAGCTCCATTGGGAGGGGACTTGCAGAAGGAAGTAGAGCTCCATGTGAACACACAAGTGACACAAGCAGCACATTGATAGAATTACAGACCCCCGCCCCTCCCAGAAGAGTAACCCTAATCAATGAGCCTACCCCAAAGTAACGGGCATATCTGGTAACAGCATGCAAAAAGCCTGTCTCCTTCCGCAGGAAAGTTAGATCCCATGTTGGTTAATGCTGCTGGGAGATTGCTTTAGGTGAAAAAACGCTGTAATAATTGATTTTAGCCTGTTAATGTTAAATTTAGATTTTCATTTTATATGTAACCAGTTCTGTTTCCATTATCCTGACTCAGTACCTCTTAAATCTTAATCTTTGATAATAAATTTAGGATTGTTCCACTATACATATATCTCATTGCTGCGAGGTTATAAAAGGTCTGATCCTGAGCTGTACCACTAAGCTGTTTGGATTCTGTTCCCTGGTAATTTCTGTGAGTGTCCTGTGACAGTTACCCGATGC
>NW_027061768.1:0-1000 GCF_011386835.1 Chrysemys picta bellii | reverse complement strand
CTGGGTACCCAAAGGACCTGGGGTCACACCCTCAACTCCCATTGAAGTCAGCGAGAGGTTAGTAACTCTCAGCACTTTGCTGTTCAGGCCCAAATTTTGAACAGCAGCCAGAAAATATCAGAAACCTCACAAGAGAACCTAATCTTCTTTGATTTTTTTAGCTCAAATAATTTCAAATGAGGCTGGATCTGGAATGGGAAATTCTAGAGTGTAATCCAACCCCAAATGGAACTCCAAACCTTCTGGGGCTTATTTGTCACTAGGTCCTTTCCTTTCATTTTCAGCACTCGCCATAAAAATGTTCCTTGTCTGGATTTACAGGAGGCTGTAAAGAGCTCTTTCTGACCAGAAAGGCTTCTCCATGAGATACAGTCACCAAACCTTGTCTTGTCTCTTTTCCTTTTTGGGTTTCTCAGAGCAAATTTTCTTTTGAGTGGCATATAGAAAAAAAGAATCCTTTAAATGTCCCCCAGTGATGCATTAGCACCATTAGCATGCTGGTTTTCTGGTTAAGTTTTGTGTTGTTCCCAGTGGTAATACAGAGTTATTTATAACTAGAGCTGGTTGAATATTTCACAAAACAAGTGGGATTTTTCACCACACAAATGAAAAGTGAAAGAAACAAAAATATTTTGCTTTTCAAAATCAAAAATGACCATTATTCAATTCTTTGTTTTCCCCCTTTCCTTCCCTTTATCCCTCGTCCCCATGCCTTTTTCCCCTCTTCCACTTTGTGACTGAAAAAGCCAGACGGGGGAGGAGACAAACAGGAAAGCAACTGGGAAAAAAACCCAAAATCAACTTCAGTTTAAAAAAACTAAACATTTTCTATTTGGGTTGGGGTTGCTTTGTTTTGTGTAAAAAAAAAAAAAAAAACTGAAAAATTTGAAAATGTCCCATGAAAATAAAAAAGGCCATTTTTCACTGAACAAAAGTTGCAAATGAAATGGTTTGACCAGCTCTGCTTATAATGAATAATTTATCATTATTCTTTCCCCAG
>NW_027061767.1:0-1000 GCF_011386835.1 Chrysemys picta bellii | reverse complement strand
GGAACGGCCCTATCTCAATATTTCCTGGTAAAGAACCAGGATTCGTAGGGTTGGTTTCAGGATTATATTCTAATGCACTTCACAACTATACCAGGTAAAATATTCCCCAGATTAGTAGGCATTCTCAGCCAACTCAAAACTGCTGTAATTCCACTGGAGCTGAATGGACTTATACCAGGAATTAATTTAGCCCACTATCCCGTGTTCATCTGCACATTAGGTGCCTAAAACTAGAAGCTATGTACACTGTGTACAGACAGAATTTCCATGATGTGGTGACATTATAAATATATGGGGTTTAGATGTTTTACATGACACTCTGTTCCATCCAAAAGGACCTACCATTAAATGCCATCATCACAGAAAGTGACAGATACATAGAATTTAACATTACAATTTCTGCTAAAGATTTAGAAAGCCAGCAATTCTCACCTCCAGATCCTCACATTGCAGCCAGTTGCTGGTCACATGACAATAGAATGGAAGAATTGTATCGAAGAATCGCAATGCACCCATGCTGGGGAATGTGCTCTTATCCCAGCTAGTCAAATATAGATTTATTGCCCTTGACCATTTTTCCAGAACTGTATGGAAGGAAAGAAGACAGGCAATGTGAAAAAGACATATTAGTAATGAGGAGAAGTTGCTTTATCAGTGAACTCACCCAGGCTAAAGTTTACTACAATTCCATGGCAGCTACTGCTTAGTTCAGGACTAGACGCTGAAATCCCATATCAATTTTGAGCTATTTCTCTTCCCCCCATTCCATGTCTTGTTTCTGAAAAGGCTTTTAAATTTGCATCTCTCTCAATCTTTTTTCAATTACCATCATTTGAAGACAAATTTTTTCTCCCTTCCTTGTTACCTCTTAATTAGAGCTGGTTGAAAAAGCAGTTTAAATTAAATTAAAAATCTTTACTGATAGGGTTTTTTTTCTTCAAAATTGCAAAGTATAAAAATCATTGATATTTTTCAAAAATCAAAAAAATTCAGCCACCTC
>NW_027061766.1:0-1000 GCF_011386835.1 Chrysemys picta bellii | reverse complement strand
CTACTCCCTCTTGCCTCCTTTGGGACTCCTGTCCCACTGCCTTGGGCAGGGCCTGCCCCCCATCCCCCTCCAGGCCCTGCCCTTCCACCTGGCATTCCCTCAGCGAGCCCCTGCTATCCACACAGTCCCTTTACCCCCCAGCCCCCACTTTGGGCAGTGCCCACCCTTCTGCCTGGCATTCCCTCAGCGAGCCCCTGGTATCCACACAGTCCCTTTACTCCCCAGCCCCCACTTTGGGCAGTGCCCACCCCTCCGCCTGGCATTCCCTCAGCGAGCCCCTGGTATCCACACAGTCCCTTTACTCCCCAGCCCCCACTTTGGGCAGTGCCCACCCCTCCGCCTGGCATTCCCTCAGCGAGCCCCTGGTATCCACACAGTCCCTTTACTCCCCAGCTCCCACTTTGGGCAGTGCCCACCCCTCCGCCTGGCATTCCCTCAGCGAGCCCCTGGTATCCACACTGCCCCTCTCTCCCCCAGCACCCGCTTTGGGCATTGGCACAAGGGCAAGCCAGCAGCCGAGTACCGGACGGGCCCGCGCCTCATCATTTACGTGCTGGGTGGGGTGACCATGTCTGAGATGCGCTGCGCCTACGAAGTGACCCGGGCCACCAAGGGCGAGTGGGAGGTGGTGATCGGTGAGTGGGGCGAGTCCTGGGGGGAGAGGCGGCTGGAATGCCCAGGTCAGGGACAGTCAGGACCTCCTGAGAGGGGGAGACCCTAGAACTGCCTGCCTAGCACCCACAGGGCGCCCCTGCCACCCTCTGTCCTCCCGCACCCGGGGGCCTGGGAACAGATGCGCTTGCCCCACCTGCCTCAGCCACGCATGGCCTGTATCTAGACACCTGATCTCCTGGCCCCTGGCTCCCCAGGCCTCTCCTTTCCCAGGGACCATGTGTGGGGGCCCAGTCAGACACCCCCAGTAACACCCATAGGGATATGGCTCACCCCCTGCACACACCCCTCTAAGACCCAAGGGTGAGGAACGCTGTTAGCGCGTGGA
>NW_027061765.1:0-1000 GCF_011386835.1 Chrysemys picta bellii | reverse complement strand
TTCGAGCGCACGTCCACATGATAGTGCACACATTCAACGAGTTGGGCATCCTACTCAACAAGGACAAATCCACTATAGAACCTACCCAGAGAATAGAATTCATCGGCGCAGTCCTAGACTCCAGACGTGCACAAGCCATCCTGCCAGACAACCGCTTTGGCACCATCACGAGCCTCATTCAAGGGCTCAAGGCCTTCCCAACTACCACGGTGAGGTCGTGCCTTACCCTGCTGGGTCACATGGCTTCCTGCACGTACGTAACCAGGCATGCCAGACTTCGGCTTCGCCCACTCCAGACCTGGGTGTCGTCAATATACTGCCCACATCGGGACAGCCTGAACATGGTGGTCACGGTCCCGAACTCGGTCCTGACCTCCCTCACCTGGTGGCTAGATCACAATGTGGTCTGCGAGGGGATGCCATTTCACGCCCCACAACCCTCTCTGCACCTGGTCACAGACGCTTCATCTCTGGGTTGGGGCGCCCATCTCAACGAACACCATACCCAGGGCCTGTGGACTGCACCCCAGCTAGCCCTGCACATCAATGTTCGGGAATTGATGGCGGTGCGCCTGGCGTGCCAGGCATTTCTCAATCTCCTACGTGACCGCTGTGTGTTAGTTCTCATCGACAACACCACGGCCATGTTTTACATCAACAAGCAAGGAGGAGCACGTTCGTCAATTCTATGCCAAGAGGCCATTCGCCTGTGGGACTTCTGCATCGCCCACTCAATCCATCTCACGGCATCGTTCCTCCCTGGAGTCCAGAACACTTTAGCGGACCGACTCAGCAGGTCCTTTCAAACGCACGAGTGGTCTATCCGTCTGGACATCATACATTCCGTCTTCCAGAAGTGGGGGTTTCCCCAGATAGACCTGTTTGCATCTCGAGACAACAGGAAGTGCCACGTGTTCTGCTCCCTGCAAGGTCGAGCTCCGGGCTCCCTCTCGGATGCGTTTCTCCTTTCCTGGAAAGACCACCTGTTTTATGCCTTCCC
>NW_027061764.1:0-1000 GCF_011386835.1 Chrysemys picta bellii | reverse complement strand
GTTGCAGCTTTTTAAGGGCCCACGCCATGGCCAGGCATTCCTTCTCTATGGCCGCATAGTGCTGCTTCCGGGGCAGCAGCTTCTTGCTCAGGTACACAATGGGGTGTCTCTCCCCCTTAGTATCAGTTTGCATCAGTACCGCCCCCAGCCCTGTATCCGAGGCGTCAGTGAATACCAGGAAGGGTTTGTTAAAATCCGGGTTTACCAGCACCGGGCCCTGGATAAGTGCCCCGTTCAGCGCACAGAGAGCCCTCTGGCACTGCTCGGTCCAGACCACCTTGTCCGTCTTTCCCTTCCTACACAGCTCTGTGAGGGGAGCTGCCAGGGAACTAAAGTGGGGCATAAACCTCCGGTAGTACCCCGCCATCCCAATGAAAGCCTGGACCTGCTTCTTAGTCTGGGGGGGCGGGCCAGGCCTTGATTGCCTCCACTTTGGCCGGCTCTGGCTTCAGGTGGCCACCCCCAACCTTGTGGCCCAGGTATAAAACCTCTGTCATCCCGACCTTGCACTTTTCAGCTTTTATGGTTAGTCCTGCATCCTGGAGACGACCCAGCACCTTCTTCACCTGGGACGCATGTTCCTCCCAGGTCTGGCTAAAGATACAGATATCATCAATATACGCTAGAGCAAAGCCCTCCATCCCCCTTAGTAACTGATCCACCAGGTGCTGGAAGGTGGCAGGTGCCCCCTTGAGGCCAAAAGGCAGGACCAGGAACTCGAAGAGCCCTATTGGGGTGGTGAAGGCGGACTTTGCCCTGGCCTGGCTACCTGCCAGTAGCCTTTGGTAAGATCCATGGTAGTGAGGTACCGGGCGCCCCCCAACTTGTCTAGGATCTCATCAGTCCTAGGCATGGGGTAGGCATCGGACACAGTAATGGCATTGAGTTTCCGATTGTCCACACAGAACCGGATCAACCCGTCCTTCTTGGGGACCAGCACCACGGGCGAGGCCCAGGGGCTGGCGGACGGCTGGATCACCCCTAAAGACAGCATGTCCCT
>NW_027061763.1:0-1000 GCF_011386835.1 Chrysemys picta bellii | reverse complement strand
CCATGGCGGCCTGGAGGAGACCCTGCCGTACCTGGTCGGTGGGACCCCAGCCCCGGCTGCCCTGTGCCAGCCCGCTGGAGAGACCTGAGGTAAAACGGTTAACGAGTTCAATGATATAATTCTAACCGGTTAATCGTTTTAACCAATATTTACATCCCTAGGTCAAACAATCATGGGGGGGGGGCATCAGACTTCCCGCTAAGGGCTCAGAATTTGCAAATATCCCCCCACCCCCTATGCGCGCACACGCCCCCTGCTCCTAATTTACTCTTTGTTTGGTTAAGACAGTCTCATTATTTGGGGATCTTACTCCTGGATGATAAATGTTTGGGGCTGACAGGACTGAACAGGGTCCCTCTCCGATTTCTGTGTCAACCAGAGTCACTGCTAGCAACAGCAGGAAGGGAGTTCACCTCCCAGTTGTTTTGGTTTGATTCTGGTTCAGTTCCATTCAATACGTTTGGTTTCATTTCTGGTTCAAGGGCACTGAAAGAAACAAAAATAGAAGTTCAGTTACTGGTTTAAATCCTATTTCACACTTAGTGGAGGTAAATCCAGCTGCAATTCAATATTGGAAACTGTTTGGATTTTTGATTATTTATTTATTTGGTAACTTTAACTTTACATGAGTTTCCCTAGTGTTTTTGTGTTGTCAAATATACATGATTATTTTTTCCTAAACAGTCTGTTTGAGAAACCTAAAAAACCATATTTAAACATTTGCTTTGTCATACAGGCCCTCTGCAGTGAAAGGACACATTGGAGGCCCGGAAATTGTCTTTTGACGCTCACATGTGTTATGGAACTGCCGGTATGAATTTTGCTAGTTGATTTAGCGTGGGCGTGACATTTTTCAGCTGTTCCCAGTAGATCAATATGTTTTCTTTCTTATGGAGACGTGGCCCATCTGTGAATGAATCAGGAATTGGCCCAATCCTTTTTTGAGCTTTCCATCATCCAGATATCGCTTCCTTTTTAGAGATTTCACAAGCGTTCAGAA
>NW_027061762.1:0-1000 GCF_011386835.1 Chrysemys picta bellii | reverse complement strand
CTGAGTGGGGCCTATACCCAACGCTAATAAAAGAAGTGGATTTGTTGGATTACTGGCGAGCTCTGAATCCCCTGAGTGCACAGGTGGCAGGTGACGGGGCAAGCCCTGGACAGACGGGATCTGCCCAGCCAGGGCAGCATGTGCAGGACAGGGAAGGGGAAAGGCCATTGGAAGTGTTTCCGCAGAAGCAAAGAAATCGGGAAACCAGCCCAACCATGGTGGAGTGAGGCTGTTCCCTGGGCTAGATCTCCACAGACAGCAGTCATGGGCAGGCTGGGTGGGATGGCCTGGATTCACTTTGGATTGGCTCCAGTGTAAATGAGACGAGAATTGTCCCAGAAGGGCCCAGGTACAAGAGTGACAGACACTGTAGGTTTAGCCTGTGAATAAAAAAAATTAGGTTCATTATAAAACAGTAAAATAATCCCCCTGCTCCCCTTCTGCTGGGTGACCCCAAGTCTGACCTTGTACCTGTCCATGGGGCATCATCACTGAATGGGGGAGCTGTTAACGAGGCACCACAGGGATTGGCTGTAGCCCCCTCACTATTCAACTTTGTAATTAACCATCTGGAAGTAAATATAAAATCACTGCTGATAAAGTCTGTGGCTAGCACAGCTTGGAGGAGTGGTAAATAATGCTAATGATGGGGCAGTTGTACAGAGCAGCCTGGATGGTTTGGTAAACTGGGATTAGTAAAACAAATGCAGTTTAATACAGCCAAAAGCCAGGCCCTATAGCTGGGAACGGAGGCTGGTGGCCACACCTAGAGCCTAGGGAACCGTAGCCTGGAAAGCAGGGACTATGAAAAGGATTTAGGGTCATAGAGGACAAACAGCTGAACCTGAACTTCTGTGAGCTGCTTTCAGGTTAAGCCTGCAGCTTTGGGCAAGTAATTCAGACCCTGGGTCAGTGTTGGAGCAGACGGGCGTGTCTGGCTGAACAAGACAGGGTGCTGGTGTCCCGAGCTACCAGGGCAGGAAAGCAGGGGCAGAAGTAG
>NW_027061761.1:0-1000 GCF_011386835.1 Chrysemys picta bellii | reverse complement strand
TCTTGGCACATCGGTTGGCACCTCCCAAGGGGCTTTCTGTGATCCAACCCTTCACAAGGGACAAAACACTTCAATCCCTCCCGGTGGGAGGAGCCAGGTTTGCTCTTCAAATTCTGTCCTTGGTAAATGTCCAGGTCTGGGAATGTCCCACAACAGCATTTCTAATGGGAATCTGGCTGCAGAACAATTAAACTGCTGACAGCTCCTATGCAGGAGGGGTGGGAATTCAGTCATAGAATCATAGAATATCAGGGTTGGAAGGGACCTCAGGAGGTCATCTAGTCCAACCCCCTGCTCAAAGCAGGACCAATTCCCAACTAAATCATCCCAGCCAGGGCTTTGTCAAGCCGGGCCTTAAAAACCTCCAAGGAAGGAGATTTCACCACCAGTCTCTGTGTTCTGTCAGTGCAGCTAGAGCAATAGGAAAAATGTCACCCGTCACTGTAGCAACTGTCTACTCCAAAGTACTACAGGAGCATTTTAAGTGTAGACAGGCTGAGAGTGAGACCAGATCTACCTCCAGGGATGCACCAGCACTGAGACTACAGCAATGACAACAGTTCAATGCTTCCGGAGTTGGCAGGATTCAAACCTACGTGCCTCAGCCACAACTATCTGATGACCACTAGCATCCCTACACTATGATTCTCTTCTCAGTGAATTATCACTTCACATTGTTTGCTCAGACCAACCTCCCCGGCCCACTCACTGCTGTGCGGGGCTGTAAGTGTGTCCATTGCTGGACAGCAGGAATTCCTGCCCATTTCCCCTCCGGCTGGAGCAGGATTGGAGTGTGTTTGTGTTAATGACATTGTTGTAGATTGTTGTTCATTCCCCACCTTGACAATTCAGACAGTCCCTTTCCCATTCAGATCTCCAGCACCTTGTTCCAATAGCACGGGTCAGGTTTTCTCTGGGGCACTGACATGTTTCAGGGGGTTGGTGAGTGAACTCAGCCTTGCATTCTGTCCTTGATGAGGCGGGGCAAGGGTGGTCAGTT
>NW_027061760.1:0-1000 GCF_011386835.1 Chrysemys picta bellii | reverse complement strand
TTCTTTGCTAGGATACCGAGTCTGGTGGATAAGGGAGAAGCGGTGGATGTGGTATACCTAGACTTCTGTAAGGCATTTGATAGGGTCTCGCATGCTATTCTTATCGATAAACTAGACAAATACAACTTAGATGGGGCTACTATAAGGTGGGTGCATAACTGGCTGGATAACCGTACTCAGAGAGTAGTTATTAATGGTTCCCAATCCTGCTGGAAAGGTATAACAAGTGGGGTTCCGCAGGGGTCTGTTTTGGGACCGGCTCTGTTCAATATCTTCATCAACGACTTAGATATTGGCATAGAAAGTACGGTTATTAAATTTGCAGATGGTACCAAACTGGGAGGGATTGCAACTGCTTTGGAGGATAGGGTCATAATTCAAAATGATCTGGACAAATTGGAGAAATGGTCTGAGGTAAATAGGATGACCTGTTAACAAAGACAAATGAACAGTGCTCCACTTAGGAAGGAACAATCAGTTTCACACATACAGAATGGGAAGATACTGTCTAGGAAGGAGTACGGCAGAAAGGGATCTAGGCGTTATAGTGGACCACAAGCTAAATATGAGTCAACAGTGTGATGCTGTTGCCAAAAAAACAAACATGATTCTGGGATGCATTAACAGGTATGTTGTGAGCAAGACATGAGAAGTCATTCTTGCGCTCTACTCTGCGCTGGTTAGGCCTCAACTGGAGTATTGTGTCCAGTTCTGGGCACCACATTTCAAGGAAGATGTGGAGAAATTGGAGAGGGGCCAGAGAAGAGCAACAAGAATGATTAAAGGTCTTGAGAACATGACCTATGAAGGAAGGCTGAAAGAATTGGGTTTGTTTAGTTTGGAAATTAGAAGACTGAGAGGGGACATGATAGTAGTTTTCAGGTATCTAAAAGGGTGTCATAAGGAGGAGGGAGAAAACTTGTTCAGTAAACACTGGAATAAACTGCCTAGGGAGGTTGTGGATTCTCCATTTCTGGTGATATTTAAGAGTAGGCTAGAT
>NW_027061759.1:0-1000 GCF_011386835.1 Chrysemys picta bellii | reverse complement strand
CCCTGGGGAGGTGGTGCTGAGATGGACCATCCAGTGAGCAACACAAGTCCTTCTACCTTCCACCACACCCTAGTTTGGAACTGCAGCTGACGGCTTCCCCTATCCGTGGTAACTTTTATCCCCTCTGCCTCACTCTATCTGGGGGTTTTCCCTTCTGCATGTACCTGACAGGGCAGGCTGCACCCCCCCCATCTGAAACCCTAATCTTGTCCCAGTTTTTTCCCCTCTGCCCATCCCTCCCCTCCGATTTCCCCCCTTCAGGGGGATTTTCCCTGCCTTTGATTGCAGGGAGCAGATTCTGATGGCGCGTGAGGGCAGCAACTTGCAGATGTTACTGAGCACGTGAGAAGAACTTTAGAAGATAAGGACGGCCAGACTGGGTCAGACCAAAGGTCTACTAGCCCAGTGTCCTGTCTGCCAACAGTGACCAGTGTCAGGTGCCCCAGAGGGAATGAAGAGATAGGAATCATCCAGTGACCCATCCCCTGTCGCCCAATTCCCAGCTTCTGACAGACAGAGGCTAGGGACACATCTCTGCCCATCCCGGCTAAGCCACTGATGGACCTGTCCTCCATGAACCCATCTAGTTCCCCTTTGATCACAGGACCCTGCTCAGGAACAGTGAAGTTGCAAGTTCTAATAGGAAACAGCTTCTGATACAAGGGCAGCTCCTCTTCCTCCTCCCCTCCCGTGGGGATGAGCAGCCCCCCCAACTGCCTCTCTGCCCCAGCCTCCTTCAACCCAGTGCCCCGTTCAGTCTCCGCCAACTGTTCCCTTCCCCCTACCGCACCTGGTCACATTCAGCCCCCCGTTGCCCTCTTCAGCCTCCCGCAACTTCCCCGCCCTGCCCTGGCTCCACCACTCTCAGGTTCCCTTCCCCACAACCATCTGTTTCCTTACCATGGGTAACAGGGGCAGAAAATGCTTTTGAAAAAACCTTTTGCAAAGTAAAAATAAAACAAGCCAAGTAACCCCCTCCCTTGCTTTGTGCTGGGTGCCC
>NW_027061758.1:0-1000 GCF_011386835.1 Chrysemys picta bellii | reverse complement strand
CACCCAGCTCTGCGGCCTTTAACCTCTTCAGCATTTCTCCAATGCCTTAAAGCCACAGGGCACATCATGTAACTCAAACCCCTTAATCTCTATATCATTCATGACTGAATTCCCAAAGAATTCCCTTCTGACCAGAAGCAGAGAGCTCCTGGGAGTGTCGGCCACACTCCTGTGCCCTGGAGTAGAGGGGCTCTGGCAGGGGCAGGGCCCATAGTGCACAGTCACTTTGTTCTAGTTTGCACACTTGCTGGGTCTGTGGGAGAATTCTTGTCTCCCATACAGTAGGCCTGGGCTTCATTCATGGCCAGTGCAGACCTGAGTTTTAGGCTTAGATGTAAAAATTGCAGAATTGAAGCTTGAAAGACAGGCCAGTTCCCTCCCCTGCCCCCCTAGCATTTCACATCTGTACAGCCAAACTCGAGGACTTTCTGAGTGATCTGTCCTAGTTCAACCGTACGGTGCTGGGGTCCATGTAGGACTCACTGGGTAAAATTCTCTGGACTGTTATGGCAGGTCAGGTAGGGAGAGGGAGAAGCCCACTGGATGCTCTTAGTCCCCTGCCTGGCAGTGCTTTTAAAAGGAAGGAAGGGGATGGGAACCCCCCTGCCACTGGAGAATGTGGCCATTGATCCCACTGCCTCTCGCATGCGACGCGAGCGCTCAACCACTTGCGCTAATTCCACTGGACACAAGCAGCTGTCCTCAGCCCCCCTCTCATTCCAGAGACCACAACCACCCTGCGGCTGCCCACGGCTCCTTTCCGAAAGGGCCGCTTCTCAGGCTGGTTTCTGTGGGCCGGCTAGCTCAACTGGTGAGAGCGTGGTGCTAATAACACCCAAGGGTGGCAGGTTTGTAGAAATGTTGGTAGTGCCCAGAACCTGCCCCCCCAAATACTCCCCCCCACACACACCTCCCTAAGGGTTAGGATTTGGGTTTGCGTTTGGGTGAGGGTCTGGGGTGCAGGCTGTGGGAGGGAGTTTGGGTGCAGGCTCTAGGCTGG
>NW_027061757.1:0-1000 GCF_011386835.1 Chrysemys picta bellii | reverse complement strand
CTCAAGGGAGTGGGGGCGGAGCAGGGGTGGGGGCTGGGGAAGAGCTGGTGCCCCACACAGCTGTACACTTTGCGTATGGGTAAGGACGGCCCTGAGACGCTGCACCCAAGACTGAGGCTCTATTGTGCTCGGTGTCATATTAGACACACACATTGCGAGAGGCAGCTCTTAGGGGAAGGAGCTTCAAGTCTAACTGTGCAAAGCAGATGCAAGGAGGAGTGTGTGGGTGTCGGGAGCGTCTCCGTGATTAAGGCCGTGCTTGTAAACCAAGTTTTCAACTTCCAATAGATGTGAAAAAACAACAACAGATTTTTCTTCCTCCAAATAACAGCACTTACACTTACAGTACAGGACAAGTAGCCCGAGTTCCCTGGAAGCTGCACAGCCGCGCAGCCACCCAGCAGCCTCCTTAGCGCCGCCTGGGCCCTCAGACAACCCACCCGGGGGGCTGCCACGGCCAGGGGAGGGGCACCCTTCCCTGAGCCCCAATCTATCCCGGCCTCCAACCTGCGCCAACCCAGCTGAGCCTGAGCTGCCCTTGCCCAGGCCTGACGCCAGCCCTGGCCTTGCCAGGGAGAGGCGCCTATCCTGTGGGCCCGGCCCTGCAGCTGATACGGGGGGTAGGGGGTCGCCTCCCCGCCCAAGCCTAGGTGCTGCTGCAGGGAGAGACAGCTGGGAAGAGGCCTCTCTCCCGGCCGGAGCACCCGCCTGCACCATTGGAATTCCCCACCCAGGCCTGGGACACTCATCTCCAGCTCTAATGAGTTGGATACAGGATCAAATTGATCCTAAGTGCAGAGACTCTCTGCTGCGGGGGGGGGAGGGGGGGCGGGGAGGGCGGACAAAATACAGGTGGATAAACTCCACTGTGCCTCAGACACAGGCCAGCGCTGCTGGAGTCAGCAGATACAGTGACGGTGATGGGGAAGGAGGGAATCCCTCCGACTCGCCCCATTGCCTTCCGGCCTCGCAGAGGCTGAAATGATCCATCTGTCCCACT
>NW_027061756.1:0-1000 GCF_011386835.1 Chrysemys picta bellii | reverse complement strand
CCTGCTCCTCCTCGTTACATGGAAATGTATTTGAAATAAGGAAAATGGTAAAAAAGAAAAATACCTGCTGCCCAGCACCACCTGGACCAGCGTGAGCACAACTGGGAAGGAGACATTTTGTCAGCAAAGGGGGGACTTGGTGACTAACAATCGCTCTGCTACTGGGGTGACAGTATAAATGTGATGCTCAGGGATTGTCCAGACCAGGAAAATGGGTGTCCATTAGGACAGGCCAAAGGGGAAGATGCCGGCTAACCCCAACCCCTGTGCCCGGGCTATGTCAGCACTGCAAACAGAGCGGTGTGTTTACATCAGGATCGCTACCTCCAGCACGCCGACGCCCAGGGAAATCCTAGAGCAGAAGACAAACCCCATGTCCATTTTCACTCAGTGAGGCGACTTGTGGTCACCCCTATTTCCCCCACCTGGGGCTGATGGAAACTCCTTGCTGGAAGGACACACACTCCAATGACTCACAGGAGAAAGGAGCAAGGGACTCACCCCAGAGAAGGGTGACCTGTAAAAGGCACAAGTGGGCAACACACGAGGCAGTTGAGAGAACAGAGGGACACAAATGGTGCAAACCAACCACAAGTCACTATGTGGGAATTAGCAAATGTGTTTTTAAAAAAAGTCTTTTCTCACTGCGTCGCTGTCCTGTGAACACCCTGATGTCTTGTAAGGTGTGGGCCCTGAGTGAAACTTTTCCCGCACTCACAGCATCTATAAGGTCTCTCTCCCGTGTGAATTCTCTGATGTACAATGAGGTCTGAGCTCACACTGAAGCCTTTCCCGCACTCACAACACTGATAGGGTCTCTCTCCTGTATGTCTTGACTTGCCTGATGTGTAATTAGGGTTGATTTCTGTCTGAACAGTTTCTCACACTCACAGCACTCATAGGTGTCAAGTATCAGGGGGTAGCCATGTTAGTCTGTATCTACAAAAACAACAAGGAGTCTGGTGGCACCTTAAAGACTAACAGATTTATTTGGGCATAA
>NW_027061755.1:0-1000 GCF_011386835.1 Chrysemys picta bellii | reverse complement strand
TATGGTCATTCATGGACGGGTTACTGGTCCCAGTATGGGGTGACTGGTTAAAGATGTTCCTGAGATTCAGCCCCACCACCCTAGGCAGCTTTTGACAAAATCATCTTGGTCTTGAAATGTTTTTTGCACACAGCTGGGGCTGAAACTGGTTCTAATTGTCCCTGGACTGATCACAGTCACTTGGCGTTGATCTGTTAATACAGGACACCCCTGTCTTCTGCAGGAAACCAGCTCTGAAAGCCAATAGCTGCGGAATCTGGAATCTCAGAGCAGCACAAGCCAAACTGAGCAGTGGCTGACCTGGAAATGCACACGTGCTGCCAGACTACGTCCCTAGGAAGTGCGCGAGGGTTGCCAGCAATCTGCTGGCCCAGGGAAAGGTTTGCTCAAGGGGATGGGCTGCGGCCAGTGAACCTGAACGACACCCAGGAACTGAAGCCTGAGCCCGAGCTCCGATAGCTTTCACACGAGGTGTGTGGTGCATTTTTCTTGCATTCGGCAGAAGTTCCTCTTGGAAGCTTTGCCCTTTTATACCAAAATGTTTGTGTTAAGATTAATAGTTTAAAGTTCTCTGAACTAAAAAACCCACTTTCTTGCCCAGTCTGCACTTAAACTTTTTGCAAGCCTAGCTCTGTGTGATGGGGGTGTGAAAAATCACCCCGCTGACCAACACAGCTATGCTGGGAAAAGCTCTAGGGGAGACATACAGCTATGAAGAACCACTGAGAAGAACATGCCACCGTTTGGGTTGTGTTCCATGGATCGGAATACCAGCATTTCCCTGCATGTGTGTCAGCTGTGGATGACTGGGAGCAGCTTGGCAGAGATGTGACTGTGATATGAAGAGAGCTGCATGTAAAACTTGGGGGCCTAGTCTGCCTCATGCCCGTGCTAAGGGCTGGAGGCTGGGTCCGTGAAGGTGCACAGGGGTGAGGTCTTGTCACCGAGATTGTCAGCATCCTGGTGACATATGTGCTAGTGATCCTCAGGGCTCAGTGAG
>NW_027061754.1:0-1000 GCF_011386835.1 Chrysemys picta bellii | reverse complement strand
AGCTAAGCGAAGTCTGTGACTCAGGAGGAAACCTCGGGGCGAGGGGAAAGGGGTGATCTCACTTTGCAGGTCCGAGCTGGTTTGTGTGGAGTGGGATCAGTGTGTGAGTGCCGGCCAAGGGTCAGAAGTTTCTGTTTGTCACATTGGACCTAAATCCAAGTTTTGCCCTAGCAAAGAGAAGATGTCAGACTTCGTGCTGTGCTGCCCCTGTGCGCTGTTCCCAGAGCGTCCTGTAGCAGGGGAGGGCAGAGCGCTAGGGTGTGTGTCACTGGCTTGTTGGGGTGTTGCTGAAACAGGGTAGAGTAGAGGTTGCTTTGTGGAGATGCCATAAGCCTTAACTCTGCATTTCCCCTCCTAAGAACGGAGGGGACAGGAACCCTTACCCAGCGAGGTCACGTTCTCATAGTTCTGCTGCATGACGTCTGTGTAGAGGGCTCTCTGAGCGGGGTCCAGCAGAGCCCCCTGCCCCGCGGTGAAATACACAGCCACCTCCTGGAAGCTCACCGGCCCCTGAAACAACAGGTGCCCCCCACTCAGTGCCTGCTGCCCCAGCCACAACTCCACTATTCATGGGGGAAAGGAGCCAATCAAATGGAAGCTCTGAGGGGCTCGCAGTCAGAGACCAACCCCCAAACCACTCATAAGAACGGCCAGCCTGAGTCAGACCAAAGGTCCATCTAGCCCAGTATCCTGTCTGCCGACAGTGGCCAGTGCCAGACGCCTCAGAGGGAATGAACAGAACAGGGAATCATCAAGTGATTCACCTGTCGCCTATTCCCAGTTTCTAGCAAACAGAGACCAGGGACATCGTCCCTGCCCATCCCGGCTAATAGCCATCGATGGACCTGCCCTCCATGAATCTATCTGGTACCAGAGCATCCAGGAAACACCCAGGTGAGGGGACGAAGAGAGAGCCCCTGGTCTCTCCCAGCAGATCCGTCACACACCTACTAGCCAGGGGCTGATACAGGAGATGGAGCCCTGGCAGGGTCCAGGGACA
>NW_027061753.1:0-1000 GCF_011386835.1 Chrysemys picta bellii | reverse complement strand
ATTCCCTGGTAGATACCAACACCCTCCTCATTGCGAGGAGCTGGATATGAAGGGAAGGGCAAGGCCCCTACGCTGCCCCTTTCATATTTCACAGCTGCCGTTGGTCAGTCGGGTCAGGCTCCAGCACTGGGAGCCTGGTCAGTGTTTCCTAACCTCACCTAGGTGGGTTGTTTCCTCTCCCACAAATTAGGGCATTTCCCCTCCGAACCGCATGGCTCTGATCCTAGAATCCAGGGCACTTATTAAACAAGTCCCAGCAGGTTTGCCACCCCCTGGCCTCCTCCCTTTCTCCACCCTGGGAATTTCCTGCCCCGCTCCCACCTCCAAACCAGACCCAAACCTTCTCACCCCCTGTGTATTGCTGCCCCCTCCCTCCTGCAGCAACCCACCAGCCACCCCCCAAGAACCCCTACCTGAACTGGCTCCGCTGCAGCCATTTCTCTGCCCTGTGCCAAGGGCTGGAGCGAAGCGTGGGCGTCGTTCTGCAGCCTGGCAGGGCGAGAGGGGCAGTTGTGGGGGTGGGAGAACAGGCTTTAGGTACGTTCCCATCACGATTCCCCAGGTTCTTTCCCTGCAGACAGACCCCGAGATTCTGCCACGCTGGGCGACACGTGACAAGGAGAGAAAAGGGACGAACTGGAGGGAATTTCTACAGACAGGGAAAGTGTGGGCGGGGGATGAAGCTTCCCTGGGCGGGGGAAGCGGGGACTAGCTCCCTGCCCCACCTCTGCAGCCCGAGACTCTGCCCACACTCCGCCCCCCGCTCGCCCCCCCTGCTGCTCCCCAGGTTCTCTCCTCCACCCCCTCCCCATAGCACAGAGGGGTGAGGGGGGAGCGGAGAGGCAGGGAGATGACTGGCAGGGAGGGGGTGGCGAGGAAGAACCTGGCAGGTGTGGGGGGGAATGAGGAGGCACGGGCGGCGAGTTGTAGGGGCTCGTGGTGCCTGGGCACCAGGAATATTCCTGGCCTGGGGCCCGGCTCCACAAATGTTCGGGGCCGG
>NW_027061752.1:0-1000 GCF_011386835.1 Chrysemys picta bellii | reverse complement strand
CTAGGGAACCCAGTCCAGTGCTTCACCGCCCTCCTAGTGAAAAAGTTTTTCCTAATATCCAACCTAAACCTCCCCCACTGCACAGTGCCCTGAGCTGAGCGAAGGAGACCCTGTGCCCCCCCGCCCCCGCTGCCACTGACCTACCCCTGCCGGCCCCTCCCAGAGAGTAATGGGGCCATGTGCTTTCATCTGAGCTTATCCGACCCTGTGACATACGGGGGTCAATGTTGCTCCTGCCTCTGTCCCCGCACCTGCTGCTGTTGCAAACAGGCCCCGTTGTGGGGGGCAGGTGAGGGAGGGGAAAGGGAACAGGCCATGTCGGGGAGGGGAGCAACGTGTGGGCAGTACATTGAATCAGCGCAGGCTGTGACTTCACTTTCTGCCCTATGCCCCGAGCTGCCGAGGGGCCAGATGACGCCCAGCGCCTCTGTGAATACTGGCTGAATGTTTAAAGGCCTGGTCTGCACACAGTTCTTGGTAGGTCTAGAACTATTTTGGGTAGGGATGCATTTATTTACATCTCCCTTAATAGTTGTCCCAGCACAACTACTGTGCACACAGTTCTATCCTCAGACAAGTGTCTTACACCAATATAGCTTATTCCCCTCACTGTACTGGTAGAAAGCACCGTTATACTGATAGGACTGTCCCCATACTAGGGGGGTTGTACTGCTTCAACTATACTAGTAGAGCTCAAGCACTACAACTTTCTAGTGTAAACAAGCCCCTGCTCACTATCACTCGTGCACCTTTATATTGAATTAGAACAAAAAAGTCAGTCTCTTGTTACGGGGGAACAGAGATTGCCTCCCCACAGGACAAATGACACTCAGATACTTGGCCTTCAGATACTGTGGTGATGGGCACCAACTGAGAAACCTCGATAAATAGGCAGGGAGTTAACCAAGGAACTACAGCTCCCAGGGCCCCCTGTTAGTTCTCAGCTCCCATGCTGGATCCCTGCCGCCCCTGCAAATAGGCTGCCCCAAGCATGTGCTTG
>NW_027061751.1:0-1000 GCF_011386835.1 Chrysemys picta bellii | reverse complement strand
GGAGGTCCCTCTTGATATTCCACTTCTGAGGTTACCTCCTCTTCTGCAGGAGAGGAACCATCTGATGATCTTGGATCCGTAGCTGAAGGATCTGGACATCTCCACTCCATCGACTACGTTGGATTCTGTTCCAGCCCTGGAGAGTCCAATCTTCTTGCATGTTAAGAAAAAGGAGGAGTTGGCCAATATGGCCAATAACATCCATGAAGTCATACGGTAGTCGTGCCAGCTTGGCCAGTCTGATATCATAGTCTCCACAGGATAACTAAGAAATTCTGGCTCCCTCTTTGTCTGATCACAGTCAAAACCTGTACTGGATCTGACTAGCTGTGTGATCATGGGGGGTCTTCAATTTGAGTGACATATGCTGGGGTCTCATGCTGCCAGGACTAAAACATCCTTAGAATTTCTAAATATTAGAGATGAATTTCCTAATTCAAAAAGCGTTGCACCCAACATGGGAGAATTCTTTGTTAGACCCTGTCTTGACAGCTAAAGAGGAACTGATCACAGAACTAAAAATTAACAGTAGCTTAGGTACAAGTGATCATGACTTGATCACATTTATAATGGGCAAGCAGAATAAAGTCCAGGCCAGTGATATAGATACGTGGTGCTTTAAATGGCCCAATTTCACAAAGCTGAAAACGGTTATGAGCCAGATCATCTGGGAGGAAGAATTTAATCAGAAAAATGTGACTGATAATTGGGAATTGTTTGAGGATACTCTACTAGATAGCCATAATCTCACTGTGACCCAGTGTGCCTGGGGCAACCCTCACTGAAAATGCCAAGGTCAGGGCAGGCTGCAAAAGGGATTCTTCCAAAACTGGTGGTTAACATTGAAGTAAGACTTGCCAACCAGTCACAAATTGTGCTCCTGATCCCCCACACTGGTTAGCGAGAAGCTAAACAAACAAATCACACATTGCATTCCAGTTCTGACTCCCAGTCAGCACCTAGGTCCAGTACAGTGAGCAGTTATTTAAAAGCTCTGCTC
>NW_027061750.1:0-1000 GCF_011386835.1 Chrysemys picta bellii | reverse complement strand
AAAACACTGCAGTGAGCATAGTTGTAATAAAAACTTTATAATGTATAGTTATCAAGGGCCACAGTTTACATTTTGAAGGACCTTTCTACACGCATGCCTTAAGATGGTGGAGCTTTCTACACACATGCCCCTAGAGGGGCATGGAAGAACACTGGGGGGGCGGGCAATGCCAGATGGCTCAGGCCAGCCCCCATGGGGGGCAGGGAGGGAGCGCCACCTCCTCCCTGACTCACCTCAGCAGGCCACCCAGCCTGTAGGTCAGTGCGCTACCACACTGATTTCTGCCTCCGTGCCCAGCGCGGATTCCACCCCAGAGACGCCTGCATGTGCCTTCCCCCACCCTGAAAACCTGAGGGAGGAGGGGCAGAGGGGCATGTATTGGCCCTGCCCCAGTGGTGCAGCCTGGCTGCAAGATAGAAGCTGCCTGCTTCTGAGGGGGTGGGGGAGGGCGCGCGCGACTGGAAAAGTTTGCGCACTGCTGCCTTAAGACAGGACGTGCGATGGCCATAGATTTTGTTCATTTCCAATCAGGCGTTGAGTGGGGAGATTCATCTTGTTTTAACTGAAAACTCCTGCGCTGGATGAACAGCGTAGCTGGGCTCCCACAAGGGAGTAGTGGGTTACTAAATATCAAAAAGGGCTGAATATTAATAGGCTTAAGGTTTCCAATGTCATCAGAATCAAGCCATAAGGGCTTCTATAGAATACAACGTGAGATTCTTTATGATGAATTGCACATGAAAGCCTGTAGGAGGCCAATTCTCAAGAGCTGTTTGCAGCTTATTATAGACTAGTGTGATGTAAGGAAAGTATGTCATTTTAAAAAGTCATCGAAATTGCCACCCAGAGGATATAATAATAAAAAAAAGTAATTGGGAGAAGGCTGGGGATAAACTGAAGTGAAAAAAAAAATCAGTGTATATTCTATTTTCCTCTAATGATGCAGACCTTTCCACTTGATTGAGGCTCAGAGCACGTTAGAAAGAAAGACATTTTTACT
>NW_027061749.1:0-1000 GCF_011386835.1 Chrysemys picta bellii | reverse complement strand
GAATTAGCTTGACTTTTGGCTTATTATGAAAGTCGGCGTGCTTATTTACCACATGAAAGTTGGCAGCCGTGTTTGTATAGGTCATTCAGTCCTTTGTTCAGAGCTTCAGTTTCTAGCAAACTTCCTCCAGAGGTAAGAAGAAGGATTGAAGACAAAATGGAGGTGTTTCCAGGGCCTTTTATAGCTTTTGCCATGTGGAGGGCATCCCATTGTTCTTACTGTGGAAAATTACAGCAACCAGATGGAGTTTGGAGTCACATGGGCAAGTCCCATGTCCATGCATTTCGCTCAGTCATTGCAGGAAGCCATTACCTACACTCCAGACAGCATGTTTACATGACAGTCCACTCAGTGTAGATGGGCATCTCCCGTGGTCCATTGTCAACCAAGTTTTTCTTGACGAGTCACTTAATTTGAATAGTCCCTCCAAGATGTGCTGGGTGCTACCTTGTGCGTGTTACCCCAGAAGCAAACATTTGAAAGCCAGGTATAGAATCAATATTCATAACTTCAAATACAAAAATGATACATGCATGCAAATAGCATAATCATAACCAGCAAATCATACCTTTTTCATAGATTTATCACTTGACAACCTTGTACAAGATTTACTGCAAATATATAACAGTGGTTGCAACAATGATCTATATGGTCATATTTTAATCAGATAACATCACACCCACCCGCTGTGGCCTCCTCCAATCTGCCACTTTTTCCTAGCAGTATTGATCCCAGGATATTAGAGAGACAAGGCAGGGGAGGTGATATCTTTGATTGGACCAACTTCTGTGGTGAAAGCAACATGCTTTTGAGCTAAGGTTGCCCATTTTGGTTGGACATATTCCTGGAGATTTCATCGCATGACATCATGGTTAATGAGAGATTATTCTTTAATTCCTTGAGACCCCAGGATGATCCTGGAGGGTTGGCAACTCCATTTTGGGCTATACAGAGCTCTTCTTCTGGGCTGGGGAAGGTTCTCGGGGTGTCACGGCAGAAC
>NW_027061748.1:0-1000 GCF_011386835.1 Chrysemys picta bellii | reverse complement strand
TGGAGAAAAGATTCATGTTTTAATTTTTCTTTCTGTGGGGAATTAGGAAGCTAGTGTGTGTTTTCATGTGTTCAGGTTAGAAGATTTTTGAACAAAACCAGGTTTTTACACATTTTAAATAACAGTGAGTAAAGGGAGGTTGAGCCCCTTTTAAATCATTTACAAAAGAAAGCGGATTCTCACCTAGCGATCAAGAAAGGAAAAGGGTCAGAGAGAAAGTCTGAAAACTGCAGGAAAGGAAAATAACAAGGAAAGAGTTTTAAAACTGCAAAAGAGGTAAAGGACAGATAATGTTAAACCTGCAGGAAAGGGAAAAAAGGAAGAGAGTGAGTTTTAAATCAACCAGGAAGGAAAAGTGTTAGAGCATCAGGAAAGCCCTCCGGCCAGTCACAGAAAGAGAGAGAAAATCAAGTGAGAGAAAACGTTTTAAAGCAGCAAGAAAGCTCTGCCCTGCCCCCCAGCCTGTTACAAGGTAAGTAAATGGCAGAGAGAAAAAAGCACCACACCCCAAGGGCGGTCCCCATCCCCACACAAATGCCAGCAAGTCGAGGAGCTGGCAGTCTCGGGGATCCACCGCCGCATGGCTGAGCCCAGCAGAATAGGTTTTCTAAAGCCGTTGCCGGTTATGCCCGTATGTCGGATCACTTAAGGATGCTAAGCCGCTGGGAGCTCAACAGTTCTCAGCAAGCATCGCGCCCTCCCACCCTGTCCCCTGCATTTGAATCAAAACGTCAAACCTCGGGAATATTTTCTTCAAAATAAAAACCGCAAGGGCTATTTGGTAGAAACAGTGCTCTTGAATCACTCGCTGATTGCCTGTTCTGCTCATTCCCTCTGACGCACCTGGCATTGGCCACTGTCAGAAGACAGGATACTGGGCTAGGTGGACCATTGGTCTGACCCAGTGTGGCCGTTCTTATGTTCTTATGAAAGTTTTGCCCAGGGTGCAAAAGCAACCCAAACTGCTTGAAAGACTTAAAGACTAAAAGAGCTGATCGCC
>NW_027061747.1:0-1000 GCF_011386835.1 Chrysemys picta bellii | reverse complement strand
CTAGCAGGATATATTCCAAATCTCTCTCCTTACTACCTCCCTGGAGGTTAGCAGTATATATTCTAAATCTATCACCCTACTACCTCCCTGGAGGCTAGCAGGATATATTCCAAATCTCTCTCCTTACTACCTCCCTGGAGGTTAGCAGGATATATTCTAAATCTATCACCCTACTACCTCCCTGCAGGCTATCAGGATATATTTCAAATCTTTACCTTGCTTCCTCCCTGGAGGCCAGCAGGTTTAGCTAACAAAATATAAATGCCAAGCTCAGTATAGCTGGTGGTGTGCACACCAATCTTTCACAATACCTGTGGCTTTCCTACCAATAATCCCCCTTTTGCAATTCTCCACCAAATATTATAGCAATAGAATAAAAACCAGCAAGATCTGGTTAAGAGGGATAAGGCAAAGATGCCACATTTATTGTAAATATAATGATAAAGCAAAGCTAAAAGTAAAGAATGTTGTTTGACTACTTATTCCTATCACTACTTATTCCTTATACACACACACACATATATATATTCATTCACACAATCATTCATTCAAGTACTGTATAGGTGTTATAGTTACCAGCCTAGAAGCTGCTCATGCCAAGTTACTGGCCAGGTATCTTGGTCATGAGGATGGAGCCGAGTCCGTGTCAGGTGCACCTGATGCTCCTGGAGGTTGGCAGCAGAACCAGAGACTCAAAGTCCTCAGTCTTTAGAGTCCATTCTTATAGGAATTAATTCCTATGTTAGTCTATGAGAGCTGTTGCATCCTGCTGTTCCTGACTCAATCAGCAGATGGCACATTCCTGGTGGCTCCACACTGTCCAAAGTTCGTGTCTCTCATCCTTCCAGGTGATGGGGTGGATCCCAGTTTACTCTCCGGGGGTTGTCTGGTGGTCCACTGGCCCCGATCAGAGCCCTTCATCTCCTCGCAGCCCAGCGACCCCATGGAACTGGTGGTAGCCGGTGAGGGGCCCGGCTCGACATCCCTGCTCCCAGCCCCA
>NW_027061746.1:0-1000 GCF_011386835.1 Chrysemys picta bellii | reverse complement strand
GAGGCGTAAGGGTCCCAACATGGCACTGCACTGACAGCTCTGGGAACGTGTGGCCGCTTGGGTCCAAGCTGGGAGGACACAATGGAAATGTGACTCTTCTAGTCTCTCCTTTGCAGCCCTCTCACGGGGTTCAGGGGAAATTCCGCCCCAGACCCTCCCATTCTACTCACCTCCAAGAGGTGCTGCAATTTGTCTATGGTGGGGGTCTCGGTGAGCAGGCACCCGAGCATGGTGTCCAGGCCCTCTAAAAAGGTGTTGTGCAGAGCCTGCAAGAAGAGGGAGCACCCGTCAGTCATGGGACATGGGGCTACACCAGTCAGGGGACCAGGGGGGTTCTCGGGGGAGCCCTGGCCAGACCCAAAAGGCACATCCTGGCCTCTGCCATTCCCATCTCTCCAGGGACACTTAGCAAGAGTTCAGGGCCGGATGCCTGCTGCCTCTTCAATCCTTGCTCTTAGCAGTTCTCTGCGCAGGGCCTGGCACCCAGCAGACTATGGAACAGCCAAACCGCAATGGGTGGGAGGTAGGATCCCCGGGAGAGTCCAGGCAGCAGAGCAGAGAATGAGGAGAGGGAAGGCTGGGTTCAGCCACAGAGGGGTAACACAATCCCCCCTGGAGGGAAGGGGCCCTCCCTGAGAGTTTGTGTTGTCCCCCCTACGCCCTGCCTGGGCCTGTTCCCAGCTCTGCTCACCCCTCCCCTATTCTCAGCAGCTCCATCAACCCGAGGAAGCAGGGACCAGAGGTGGCTCCTGCTCCTGGGACGGAGAAGTAGGATCATGACCTACCTCGAAATAGGGGTTATACCGCTCAGTGGTCATGGTGAATATGGAATACATAAGAGCCCGCAGGAGGCGTGACTCCAGCTCCAGGGCAAGCGGCGGCTTCAGTTTGCTGGCAGGAGAGAGGAGCCCGTGTTATACTTGGCAGCACCGGAGTGGCGCTAGCACTGACAGGGACATGACCCCCCTCCCCCGCAGTGATCCCCTCCCTACGGCCACTC
>NW_027061745.1:0-1000 GCF_011386835.1 Chrysemys picta bellii | reverse complement strand
CCAGGTGCCCTGATCCCTTGTAGCCCCAGGGGCTGCACCACTCTCTTAATCGAACAAACTGGGAGCACCTGGTCTGGCACTGGGGCATTGGACCCACTTCATTCACAGGGGCCGACTCCCCGTGACACAAATCCTTTTGACTGCCTTATATGACTCCCATCAATGTTATTAATGTAGCAACTGAGCTTCTCCCAAACCATTAATGTCTCCAGGGGTCAGAATGGGGGGGAAACATGGTGGTGCGCTTCCAGGCTCTGCCCACAAAATAAGTTTCACCCATCTGAGTCCCCAAATGAGATGCTGTTCCTGGTAGGCTGTGTAGATATTCAAAATAGGATTGAGAAGCTGCTTGGCTCCCTTTTAGGCAGGGCTCCAAGATTCCCAAGCACTTGGCTTCTTGGTTGGGGGGAAAATAGTGGTGTTACTGTCCAAATGCAACCCACTTGTGGCACCAAAATCAGATTCAATTGGAGTAAATAGTGCAACTCTGTGACCCTCCATCTCCCTTCTTATATGACGGATTAAATAGTTAACAGCAGTGACATTTAAATGATCATCACTGGGCAGCTGAGTGAACCCCTCATTGAGATGAATAGGAGAGTTCACACCTCTCAGAGCTATTTTTCCAGGCTCTCTGCAGAATCACATAATGTCTCTGCATCTGTTACACTCAGGGCAGGTCTATAGTGCACTGGTGCAGCTGCACTGCTGTAGCGCTTAAGCGAAGACGCTTCTACGCCAACAGGAGAGCTTCTCCCATTGGCGTAGTTAATCCACTTCCCCAAGAGGTGGTAGCTATGCCAATGGGAGAAGGCCTCCTGTACACATAACACTGTCTACATGGGGGGTAATGTCGGTATAATTATATCACTCAGTGGTGTGGATTTTTCACACCCCTGAGCAACATAGTTATACCAATATAGGTCTGTAGTGTAGTCCAGACCTCAGTAAACGTACCTGAGGTTTTCTTCACAACTTTTACAATTAGAGATTTAAAAGA
>NW_027061744.1:0-1000 GCF_011386835.1 Chrysemys picta bellii | reverse complement strand
CCTCTGCCTTGAAACAGAAGACAACGGCCGATAGGACAGGACACACTCTGTGTAGGCTGTCAGTTCACATAAAAGAATGTTTTCCCTATCTCTCAGTGTGAGGCAGGTGAGGCCGTACGAATGTCGAATAGAGAGGAATGATCACACCCCTCGATCTGCTGGCAATGCCCCTACGTATACAGCCCAAAATGCCATTAGCCTTCTTGGCAACAAGGGCACACTGTTGACTCATATCCAGCTTCTCGTCCACTGTGACCCCTAGGTCCTTTTCTGCAGAACTGCAGCCTAGCCATTCGGTCCCTAGTCTGTAGCAGCTCCCGCCCGCCGGCAGCCCTGCCGATCAGCAGCTCCCGCTCCTCCCTGTGCCTCCTGCCCGCCGTGATCAGCTGTTTCACAGTGTACAGGAGGCTCTGGGGTGGAGAGGGGAGGAGCAATGGTGCAGCAGGCTCAGGGGAAGAGTATAAGGGGTGGAGTGGGGGCAGGGCCTGGGGTTGAGCAGTGGAAAGTTGGCACCGGTAGCTCCAGCCCCGGAGTCAGCACCTATGCAAGGAGCCGCATATTAACTTCTGAAGAGCCGCATGCGGCTCCGGAACCATGGGTTGGCCACCCCTGTACTAGACAAAGAGTTCAGACTAGAAAAAAGGAACTGCAGCAGTACAAGTGGACCCTCACATACACCCAGGAGGGGGAACTGAACCACTCCGTTGCTAGACAGCCACAGGTGTGAAGCCAGCACCCCAGACCATTCAGGGTCCCCAAGACAAGGAAGCACAACCCACCCTGACCTATAAAAAGCACTGATAACAATCGCTCATTATAGGGAGGGTCATGCAAGGCTTGTGGAAAGGAACTATCCTGCACCTGTGCTGATTGTACAGCTCATAATTGGACTCATCCCTTAAAAACAGGTTTCCTTCCTCCTATGAGGAAAAAGTAGAAGGGTTGTCCAACTGTGGAACGAGTAGGCACTTGTTTCCCTAAAGCCAGGTGACAAAGGATC
>NW_027061743.1:0-1000 GCF_011386835.1 Chrysemys picta bellii | reverse complement strand
GAATCAAGAAATGGTAGTGAAACAGTAGACTGAAAAGATGGGCTTCCCGTGAACTCTTGAACACCAAAATTCTTTGTGATGCACACAGTCAAACAGTGAGCACAGCTGATGGCCAAGTAGGAGTTAGTGCATTACAAGCAGGGTGACCAGACAGCAAGTGTGAAAAATTGGGACAGGGGGTGGGGGTAATAGTAGCCTATATAAGAAAAAGACACAAAAATCGGGACTGTCCCTATAAAATCAGGACATCTGCTCACCCTAATTACAAGACCATGCAGGATGGAGCTAGACATCTTTTATGAAAGAGGCAGCATTGAGAGGAAATGACAAGAGGGTTGTGTTGTTTCTCTGCTCAAGGAATGTGCTTACCCCAGGTTCAAGAAGAAGGTAGTACAGATGTTCTTTTGAATCCTCTTTTTCTCTGTCTCTAATGTGTAGGTAGATCTGCACTAAGTCAGAGTTGAAGGTCCCCAGCTCTGGATGGCTGATGCACTGAAAAATGTTTTTGTTCTCTGCCTTCTCTATGGAGCAATATCCTGCCTGATAGACCACACAATTAAAAGTGTGCTTAGAGGTGACATGTGATTGGGCATGGGAAGGGGGTTGTGGGGTGTTTTTTCTTACAAGTGATGTATAAAGAAGGTTTGGTGTCAGCTCCTCAGCTGGTGTATATCAGTATAGCTCCACTAAAGTCAATGAAATGGGGATAGTTGATGCCAATTGAGGATCTGGCCTTTTAAGACTTCTCATCTGTGTTAACAAGCATACCAACTAAAAACATCGTCTGAATGCAGGGCATCTGCAGAGGAAAATAAATACTTCTAAATGACTAAAAGCCTATAAGGAGAGAATCTGTGTACAGCATAATCCAGTATTGCAGCAGAAACAATTACATTCAAGGAATAAAAGGCAATTGATACAAGGCCATTTTGAAGGCATTGAGAACTTGTTATGCACTTCAAGTACAAGGAAATTAGTTTGCTAATTAACACACTGTTCC
>NW_027061742.1:0-1000 GCF_011386835.1 Chrysemys picta bellii | reverse complement strand
CACAAGGCCCTGCACCCCCGGCTTCCTGCGATTCACCATGACTCTCAGCCAGCCAGTAAAGCAGAAGGTTTATTTAGACGACAGGAATACAGTCCAAGACAGGTCTTGCAGGCACAGACAGCAGGACCCCCCTCAGGTGGGTCCATCTTCGGGTCTCAGGGCACCCCAGCCCCCTTGCGAGGTCAGAGCCCCATCTGCCTCCCAGCCATCTCCCCAGCCAGCTCCTGAAACTCTGCCTTCAGCGACCCCTCCCACGGCCTTTGTTCAGTTTCCCGGGCAAAGGTGTCACCTGGCCTCTAACCCCTTCCTGGGTTCTCATGTTACATGCTCAGGTATTCTCTGTAGGTCAGTCTCCCATCCCCCAATGCAAACTATCCTAGCCACACTCCCCTGTCAGCATTCAAAGACCACAGTAAGAACAGTCCCAGTTCGTCACAGTTGTTAAGCCACGGTGGCTCTTTTTTAGTTCTTTTACTGTGTTTCTTAATTTGGGGTATACATTGAAGTTGGGCCTCTATTATGGTGTCTTTAAAAAGCGCCCATGCAGCTTGCAGGGATTTCCCTTTAGTCACTGTACCTTTTAACTTCTGTTTAATTAACCCCCTCATTTTTGCATAGTTCCCCCTTTTGAAATTAAATGCCACAGTGTTGGGCTGTTGAGATGTTCTTCCCACCACAGGGATGTTGAATGCTATTGTATTATGGTCACTATTTCCAAGTGGTCCTGCTATAGTTACCTCTTGGACCAGCTCCAGCGCTCCACTCAGGACTAAATCTAGAGTTGCCTCTCCCCTTGTGGGTTCCCGTACCAGCTGCTCCATGAAGCAGTCATTTAAAGTATTGAGAAATTTTATCTCTGCATTTCGTCCTGAAGTGAAATGTTCCCAGTCAATATGAGGATAATTGAAATCCCCCACTATTATTGAGTTCTTAATTTTGATAGCCTCTCTAATTTCCTTTAGCATTTCATCATCACTATCACCGTCCTGGTCAGGTGGTC
>NW_027061741.1:0-1000 GCF_011386835.1 Chrysemys picta bellii | reverse complement strand
ATACCCTCTGCCTGGAATGATACTGATCACTTGATAGTCAGTACCTCTGCAAGCCCAATGCCAAAAAATACATCCACTGTATTCCTCTTCACAAGTAATTGTCATTTAATTACTTGACAAGTGTTCAGTAACTATGAATTAGTCCAGTTCATTAAAATTAAGTAGAATGGGCCAGATTCTTAGCTGGTCTATGTCAGCACAGCTCCATTAACATCAATAGATCTGGTCCATGGATTTCAATGGAGCGATGCTGATTTATTTATACCAGTTGGTGGATCTGACCCATTGACTCCAATAGTGCTGTGCCAATTTCCACCAGCGGGGGGATGTTTATAACAGTAAGAAGATGGTTCTGATCCCCTTCTACAGTAAATTGTACCTGCTCTCTAACTTCACGGCCACTGTGGGCATATAAAGTTATGTACTCTGCCTCCACATGAAAGGCATTGTAAGGGCCAGATGGGATCATTAGGACCCAGTTCAGTGATGGGTCTGGGCAGAGTCACGTTACCCAAGGGGAGGTGAAATGACCCCCAAGCAACCCAGAGTGCAAAGGAGCACAGCTGTTGTACTAGCCTTAGCGTGGGACAACTTGCACACCTTTCCGTGGCTGGTGACATCTGGCCACTGTGAAGGAGAGACACTGGTCAGCTCCAACTCCTCCCTGTTAACTACATGCTACAACTCAACTACACTGAGCTTCAGCCTCAAGCACTCCAAAGTTAGGAAGTGCCCAAACTAAGGTTGCCTGCCCGACATTAAGTCAACCCCTGGGTGTGTTTGGATTATGATAATTTCTTTAATTACACTCTGACATGCTATATTCTCCATAGGACCCCTGCCTTCTTCAGTGCACAGGACGGGCTTGTTCTGAGGATGATTCATGGTTGTCCAGTAAAGAAAGTCTGCATGACCTCTGCCCCACTTCTTGTGGGAATTAGAGGTGTGTAGAGAATAGGGATTAGAGGAATGATGGTGCTACCACTCCTGCCAGTAATAA
>NW_027061740.1:0-1000 GCF_011386835.1 Chrysemys picta bellii | reverse complement strand
TCTATAATAGAAAGTCATCTGAGGAAGAAACCTCCATGTTAGCAGGCTACATCTCATTCCAACAGGCAGGCCAATTTGGGGTACAGAAGCGAGGTGAAAACGGCTAGTGCTGTCATTAATTCCAGCAGGAACTCAGACGGTTCTGACTGATTCCTTACCTGGTCGGATTCAAACGAGATCTATTCCATTTATGCAGACTTGGGAGAATATGCTGCTACTCTTCCCACTCTTCATGGATTCACACCCTCTAGTTGCACCAATCTTTTGTTTTGTTTTTCTAAGTTGTAGGAAAGAAAGAAGCCAATTCCACTTTGTTCATGTTTAGTGGTACAGAACCCTTATGTTCAGATCTACCATAATGGTGGCATTGATGTGGCTGGTACAAAAACATTTTCTTTGTGTGTTTAATTTGGGGTCTTCAAAGGAGTTTGAAGGAATTAGCAGTTAACTACTGAATTTCAATGGAATTTGTGCTCCTAATTAGAGCTGGTCGGTGGTTTGTTTTTTGTGTGCAAAACCTTTTTCCACCAAAAAAAATGCAGATTCAGGTTGACTGAAACAATTTAGAAATGTGGGTTAAATTCAGTAAATTGTTTTGGTCAAATAAAAATAATATTTTTATTTTATTTTTTGGAAATGTTGAAATTGTGTCATTTTGGATGCGCCAAAACAAACTGTTTCACTTTTCATTTCAGAAGGATGTTTTGTTTCAGAATTTTTCCTCAGTCTTTTTTTTTTTTTTTTTTTAAATAAACATTTTCAAAACACCTGTAATGATACAATACACCAGGGGTCGGCAACGTTTGGCATGCAGCTCACCAGGGTAAGCACCCTGGCGGGCCGGGCCAGTTTATTTACCTGCTGACGTGGCAGGTTCGGCCGATCGCGGCCCCCACTGGCCGTGGTTCGCCGTCCCGGGCCAATGGGGGCGGCGGGAAGCCGCGGCCAGCACATCCCTCGCCTGTGCCGCTTCTCGCCAGTGGGGGCCGCGATCGGCCGA
>NW_027061739.1:0-1000 GCF_011386835.1 Chrysemys picta bellii | reverse complement strand
ACCCGCCGCCTCAGCAATTCGACTTTTAATTCCTTTGGGCTCCTTTTGAGAAATCCCATCTTAAATTTAGATTCTGAGTATGATTTCAAACCTATTTAGGCACTTACACAAGTAAATAGGCATGTAGTGGGATTTTCAAAAGCATTTAAGCTGATTAGGTGCCCAAGTCTCATTAATTTCAATGTGAGTTAAGGAAACGCCACTAGGTGCCTGTCTACATCTTTAGGAGCCTGAAATAAATTGACTGTCAATGACATGTTGGCTCCTCAGTGCCTAAGTCCCTTTAGAAAACGAGACATAGGTATGGCAACACCTAAATACCTTTAAACATCTGGGCCGTAAGCAAGAGTGATTTCTCTTTGCAATACACTTAGCTCACAAGGAGGGGCAGTTTTGCATCTGCATGAGGCAAGCTGAAAGGAAAAAAACGCTTTTCTGTTGCTTTGCTAGAGAAAGCTGTGCCAAATGCAGATTATCCACGCTGACTGTGCTGATGGTAAAGCTTTGCTTTCTCACCTAAACAGCAGCGCTTGAGAAAAGAGTCAGGTGAAGTCTCTCATTACTAAGACTAAAAGGAGAGGGGCGCGTGTGTGGAGGGGAGAAGTCTCACTGGGTGGCTCTCTTTTTTCCCCCTTTTCTGTTTTCCTGGCTTTGTGTTATAAAATGGGTCATATTTTGCCTGTGGCAATTTCTTTTAATAATTGCAATTATTCTCTCCCATTGTGCTGACGCCACAAGCAAATTAGGGGAATTCAAAGGCGATCTTCATAATTGTTAATTTGCAGGGGGATTTGGAATGGCTGCTTTAGTTTACTGGGTTGTTCCATTACATACACGTAAACAGCTAGATAAAGATCAGTTCATTTAGGGTTGGCTCATGTCAGGCGCTTAGGTGGATGTGCAGAGCGGTAGATGGCATGAGGGGTTTCAGTCTCCGTGGAAAAGCCAGGCCGAATTGCAGCTGTTGTGTTAGGGAAATCTCTATGCTGCCTTCATCTCC
>NW_027061738.1:0-1000 GCF_011386835.1 Chrysemys picta bellii | reverse complement strand
AGCCAGGTCAGTGGAAGCATTCTTCTGTTGACGTAGCTGCATTTGCAGCGGGGGCTAGGTCAGTATAGCTACGGCGCTCAGGGTTGTGGATTTTTCATAGCCCGGAGTGATGTAAGTGGATCAACCTCATTTTAAGAACATAAGAATGTCCAGACTGGGTCAGACCAATGGACCATCTAGCCCAGTATCCTGTCTTCTGACAGGTGCCACATGCTTCAGAGGGAATGAACAGAACAGGGGAATTTATCTGACAAACCATCCATGGTCACCCAGTGCCAGCTTCTGGCAGTCAGAGGCTAGGGACACCTGGGATTGCATCCCTGACCATATTGGCTAATAGCCATTGATGGACGTGTCCTCTATGAACTTAGCTAATTCTTTTTTGAACCCTGTTATAGTTTTGGCTTTCACAACGTCCCCTGGCAATGAGTTCCACAGGTTGACTGTGCGTTGTGTGAAGAAATACTTCCTTCTGTTGGTTTTAAACCTGCCGCCTATTTCATTGGGTGACCTCTCATTCTTGTGTTATGTGAAGGGGGAAATAACACTTCCTTATTCACTTTCGTCACACTATTCATGATTTTATAGACCTCCATGTCATCCCCCATTAGTCATCTCTAAGATGAACGGTCCCAGTCCTGTTAATCTCTCCTCATAAAGAAGCTATTTTGTACCTCTAATCATTTTTGTTGCCTTTCTCTGTACCTTTTCCATTTCTAATAACTTTTTTGAGATGAGGCAACCAGAACTGGCCACAGTACTCAAAGTCAGGGCATACCATGGATTTATATACTGGCATTATGATATATTTGGTCATATTTTCTATCCCTTTCCTAATGGTTCCTAACATTCTGTTAGTATTTTTGACTGCCACTGCACATTGAGCAGAGGTTTTCAAAGAACTATCCACAATGACTTCAAGATCTTTCTTGAGTAGTAATAGCTGATGTCGACTCTATTTTGTATGTATAGTTGGGATTGTTTTCCAATGTGCAATTAC
>NW_027061737.1:0-1000 GCF_011386835.1 Chrysemys picta bellii | reverse complement strand
TTCCAGTCTACATCCCACTCGAGGTCACTTTTTCCAACCTCACCAAACAATAGTTTTCCATTCTCCTAGGGACAGCTCCTCATCTGGCACAAGGTGGTGTAGCTCCATTGATTTCAGTAGATGCTCTACTGATCTATACCAGCAGAGTATCTGATCCATCATTCTCAATTCCAAGTAAGAAGACATTGAGCTAACTTCTACTCAGTTACACCATTATGATACCGGAGCAGCTTAACCGAATTCAGCAGCTGTGCTTCACATTGACACTGGTATAATAGGAAAAAAGTACCAATGGGCCTATCTCTATCCCAGTTAGACACTTGCAACCCAGTTGAGAACAATGAGAGTTGCACTGATGTAGAGGAGGGATGGTTGGGATTCCATGTTTTTCTGAGTGTGTGATTGGGGATTAGAGTGCAAAAATCTTATCCCATGGGTTGAAAATGTGATTTATTATAACGTGGCCAGATCCTAAACTGGCATAAATTGCCATAGCTACTTTGACATCAGTAGAGCTACACCAGTTTACATCAGCTGACAATCTGACTATAAATACAAGGAGGTAAGAGCTTTGAGGTAGGGACCGTCTGCTTGTTCTGTGCGTATATTGCCTAGCACAATGGCTTCCTGGTTGCTGATTGTGGCTCTTAGGTTACAATAACAAAGAGACAGGGTTAGGAATGTTGTGGGAAGCTTTCCCTTTTGCAAAAGCCCAATGGAATCTCCTAGGGATGAAACCAATAGGGTTCAATACAAATTGCACTAGAAACCTATAGAATTTAACAGAGAAAGTTATCCTCTGTGTAGGATTTTTTAAAATCTCCCAATAGAATTCTATAGACGGGTTATACTGTACTTTCTTTGTCAACCCTAAAAACTGGAGAAGATTTTTATATTACAGTCCATAGGACTTTCCCGGAAAAGATTAAATCTGTAGGCTTTTGTGAAATTAAAATCTAATACATATATTTTTAAAAGTTGATCGTTTCCTATTGCATTA
>NW_027061736.1:0-1000 GCF_011386835.1 Chrysemys picta bellii | reverse complement strand
GCTCCCCCCTCCAAACTCCCGACCCATCCAACCCCGCCTCCCTGTCCCCTGACCAGGGCCGGCTTTAAAGAGCCCAGGAATCAGGCTGCACTCCGGCCGGAGCTCCGGCCGGGGGCTGAGGGGCTTGGGGCTGGGCCAGAGGTGCTCGGCCGGGGCTGGGCCAGCACGCTCGGCCAGCACCGGGCTGGCGCACTCGGCCGGAACCGGGGTCGCCGCCCTGGGGCCGGAACCGGGGCCGGAGCCGCTGGGGCCGGAACCGGGGTCGCCGCCCTGGGGCCGGAACCGGGGCCGGAGCCGCTGGGGCCGCCGGGCGCTGCTTGGCCCGGGCCGGAGGGAGCCGCTCGGCCAGGGCCGCACCTCCCCGGAGCTCTCCTCCTCACGCCCCCCCCCCGCCCCAGCTTACCTGCTGCTGTCTCCCGCTTGCCCCTGCTTCTTTTCAGACTTCCCGCGAAGATCTGATTGGCGGGAAGCAGGGGAGGGGGAGGAGCAGGGGGCGGAACGTTCAGGGAAGGGGAGGAGGGGGAAGACAGCTGCAGGCCGGACAGCATGGTAAGGCTGCAGGGGATGGGGGGAGCCGGGAAGGGGCCTAATGCAAACACGATGCATGGAAAATTTCAGTCCAAACAGACGTTTGGTAAATTGATACCCATCTGTAAAAAAGGGTAAATATTAGTCAACCTTAACTACAGGCAATGCCAACAGCTCCACCTGTAATGTATGTGTTTGTGCTTGCACACATATGTGTGTGTGTGTGTGTGTACAATGCATGCATAATTTATCAGCATTTTTGACCAATTTTACAAATTGCATCCTGAACGATCAAATTTGTTATTGTAATACAATTCTGAGACAAACTTAATGCACAAATAACCGTATATTATTTTTTAAATCATTATTATTTATTTATTTATTTCTATTGCAGTAGGGCCTACCAGCCCCAGTCATGGACCAGGTGCTGTACAAACACAGAACAAAGAGACAGTCCCCTGTCCCTTATCAC
>NW_027061735.1:0-1000 GCF_011386835.1 Chrysemys picta bellii | reverse complement strand
AGGATCCTGGTTCCAATTCTTCTCCATATTTCGTTTGGAGCTGGGAGGAGACAAAACATTTCATTTCAGAACAGCAGATCTCAGAAATAAACATCTAAAACAAAACTCCTGCAAAAAATAATTATTATTACAACCATAATAAATTTGGAATATCATCTACCATTCTAGGTGAGGGAAATGCTTCTACTACTGTGGACTGGGAGTAGGAGGAGGAGAGAGTTCTTTCACTCTTTCAGCTCTGTTGGAAAGATGCTCTCTTTTTGCACACATACAAAATTCATGAAATGGGGAAATGAGCCTCACGGCATCCCCCCCGAATGGCACTTGTGCAATTCCAGCCAGAGGCAGCAGCGGTTGTTGAAAAGCACCATAAAATATGCAGCACTGAGAATTACGTGCCCCGGCCAACTTTTGTGATTTTATCACGAGTCTCTTGATAAGTGGTGTTCTTCTTAAAGCCGCAGCTCCTGGAGTCATGTGATTATTGGAGAATCTCCTCTTTCTTTATAAATAACTACAGTTCTAGACCGGGTGGTTGTGAAGAAAAGCTTGAAAATGTGACCTGAGTGCACCTTAAAGGTCCAGAAACCAGAACTCAGAGGGAAAACAACCCTCTGGCTTAAAAACCAGGAGATTAAAAAAAAAATCTCAAGACTTTGGGCAAAAACTGCAATTCATTATTTTGGAATGCTTGAGTCTGGCAATAGTGACTCTCCTTGTGAAAGGGTAGATGGGCAATGATGCAACTGTCACAAGAACAGATGACACACAGAGATAACCACAGTAGCAAAATATACCACTATTAATGTCTTAGGTGGATTTTGCAGAATTTAGAAACTTTAAGGCCAGTTCCCCAATTCAGGAAGGTCCTGAAGCATGTGCATAACTTGAAGCAGGTGAATGCTGCTCTTGACATCAGTGGGGATAGTACTCCTGTGCTTAAAACTCCTCTGTGGGTCTCGGAGTGCCTCCCCATCTCTCTGAGCCTGTGGGCAAGAAA
>NW_027061734.1:0-1000 GCF_011386835.1 Chrysemys picta bellii | reverse complement strand
AACAGGAAATGGGGGAGTTTTGTCTTTGTGGAACGAAGGGTGTCGTAATTTGTTGTTTATATCGGCCGTCAGCAAATTACTGCACGCACTCCCCAAACAAGAGGGAAGCACACAAGGAATCATGCCTGAGTCTCCACATCGCCACATCTCCCAGGGCTACTCGTGGGGGGCGCTCTTCCTTGCAAACTCTAAAGGCACACTCTAGGCCATGGCTGTGCTACCCTAAGAAGAACCCAGGGAAGGGACTTTGATTCCAAGAGTCACTATTCCTTTCCTCCTTGATCCGGAGGAGGTAGGGGGAAATACAATCTGTTGCTGGTTCATGGTCTCAGACTAGTGCTTGGAGGACATATGTCTACATCATGAAAACACACTGGAGAGGACTGGCAGTCTTAGGGAAGAGGTCAAGAATTCAGTGGGCATGGACAAGGCATAATCAATCTAGGACAGGGTTGAGGAACATTGGCAGGCCAGTGTGTGGGGAAACAGCCTCCTGGAGCACCTATCCTCTTGACAGGCAAGTGATTATGGTCTCCAGAGCTCTCAGTTTGATACTAAAAATTCACTCAACAATGAAAAAAATAAAAAAGAGGGAGAACACATATGGCTAGAATAAAAACAAACAAACCTGCTAGCACAATATTTGGGATTCCTAATATCTTCTGGCCACTGTGAAGGAGAGACACTGGTCAGCTCCAACTCCTCCCTGTTAACTACATGTTACAACTCAACTACACTGAGCTTCAGCCTCAAGTACTTCAAAGTTAGGAAGTGCCCAAACTAAGGTTGCCTGCCCGACATTAAGTCAACCCCTGGGTGTGTTTGGATTATGATAATTTCTTTATTTACACTCTGACATGCTATATTCTCCATAGGACCCCTGCCTTCTTCCGTACACGGGATGGGCTTGTTCTGAGGATGATTCATGGTTGTCCAGTAAAGAAAGTCTGCATGACCTCTGCCCCACTTCTTGTGGGAATTAGAGGTGTGTAGAGAATAG
>NW_027061733.1:0-1000 GCF_011386835.1 Chrysemys picta bellii | reverse complement strand
GCTGAAATTCTCTTCTGAGAGTATTGGTAACATTCACCAGTCACTGAAGCGCCACCAGCAGCCCCTGACAGATACAGAGTTGGGTCATGGTAAATTTGGTGGTGGCTGGAGGGAGGGAGAGTCACAGATTTACAAAGAGAACTTTGTTCAACTGTCTGTAAAGGAGTGTGTAACGGGGTGCTTACCCCGCTCCTGCCTGAGGGGTTTAAAAGAGCCCTAGCAGAGGGCTGGGGCAAAGGGAAAAGCTACTGGGCTGATTTGGGAAGTAGCCACAGCTGGGCCACGCCCCAATCAGGCCCTATATAAGAGGCTGGGAGCCAGGCACTCAGAGTCTCTCTCTGCCTTCAGAGAGAGAAGAGCCTGGCTGCAGGGAGTTAGACAGGGTGTCTGTAGTGGAGCAGGGCTGGGGAAAGGCTGGGGAGCTCCAGCCTGGAAAGGCCCAGGCTGCGGCTTAAGTGAAGGCCAAGGGGTACTGGGGGATGCAGAGGGCAGCCCAGGGCTAGGCCAAGGCAGCAGGTCCAAACCCAACCTTGCCGATGATGAGTGGCCTATACTGCAGTCTGACCCAGAGAGTGGGGGCTAGTTGGTGACTGGCAGTGGCCTTATCGTGAGGTGGGGTTAGTGGGTGGGGGTTCCCCAGGGAGGTGAGACCTAGTGTGTGGGTACTGCCAGGGGGCAGCACCCAGAGCAAGGGGCACCAGGGTCCTGGGAGGGACACAGGAGCTGAGAAGGAGAGAACGAGTCGGATCACTGGCCTGCAGAGGGCAGTCCAGAGGCTGGTGAGCTAATTCCCTGGACGACCAGCAGGAGGTGCCGCAGGGGTGTGTCCAGACCTCTACGGAGTGTCTCTATAAAGCAGTGGTCACTGCACTATGTTCTAGGAGTACAACACCCAGCATGAAATCTCTTCGCAGTGTGTGTCATTAAGATGTGACTTTTGATGAAAAATGTATCCTGTTTCCAATCCCCGAGACAGCCAGTCCACACATCTAGTCTTAAA
>NW_027061732.1:0-1000 GCF_011386835.1 Chrysemys picta bellii | reverse complement strand
TTCAAGTTTGGCTGATAATGGACTGTGTTGTTAGATGCAATGTACTGTTTCAATTAGCTATTAATAAGATGTTTTTAAAATACCGAAGTGAATCACTGACTTTGAACTGAAATTCTAAATGGAGTACATGAACGCTAACTTTGAACTCCATCTTTGAGAGGGGACTTATTTACTACACAGACTCTAGCTTAAACCAGTCAGAACCGTTTTTTCCCCACCAAGTCCAACCCTCAGTGTTCCATCACCTCAGAACTCCCCCCGCCAAAAAGGCTTTTTAAGGTCTTGTTCAGCGCCTGCGCGGGGCTGTCCATTCCAACGACAGTTCGTACACGGTCGGGTCTTTGCAGAGCTCCAGAGCCGAGATCGAAGAACAACATCTATACCATAGTGTGTTTGAGGAAGAGGAGTCCTGTCATCGTCATTCCTAGATCCTGCATTTCCTGGTGTCCATCATCCCAGAGGGTCTCCTCACCAGCGACGAGAACCATCAGTCGTCTGGACTCCCCAGTGTTCCTCCTCAAGGACTCTAAATCAGTCCAAGAGTTGTAGGTCCTGGGCATCACGCCTGTACGTGACATCTGCTGCATCAGAGCAATAGGAGAAAGGTTTCCGTGTTGGGGTATTGTTTATTGTTTTGTAGAATAACACGGGAGGGTTTATGGGCCTGAGCTCCTAGCTCTCAGAGTCAGTCACTGATCCACTATTTTACTGATTTATGGTTTTGCTGTTTCATTGTGTTATTCTTGTATTTCTCCCCCCCTTCACCCTAGTTTTTCTGTACCTTTTATCCCTAATACACTTACCTTTATTTGCATCATATTATCTTGTCTTTTCTTTATATTTTATGGGTAGCTAAATCCACCGGTGACAGACACGGAAGGGAGCTGAGTCTGCAGCTTCTGAGAAAAGGGGCTTTCCCTGTTGTATCTTCCCTCTACAATCTCTCTAGTATTTCCTTTGAAGCGTTACCTTCTTCCCCTGGAGGTAACAGTGTCAACCT